>NC_069131.1:66333006-66633006 GCF_026914265.1 Mya arenaria | reverse complement strand
TTAACGAACATACATGTATATGAAATAAAATTGCAGATACTAACAGAAGTTAGTGTTGAAATGAGATATGACTGCCACTTTAACAAATGACTTTAATATGGAACAGGTTATAGAACATACACAATATTCTTTAACAGATGAAAATAAAATATTTAGTCGTAAAACCCTTAATATCGTGGAGTATAAGTAAATATAAGAATCTATTGTCGAATAAACATACAAGAAAAATGTCTATTGATATTTCAATATTACAACATTTTATCTATTTCCCGTGATATTCAGCCATATCGCACTTCTCAGTGAGGATGTGGGTGTGTTGGCTTTGTGATACATCTCTCTCTCTTTGACGTCATTCGGACCCCAATTCTCACTTGGCTGCAGACTTTTCCGTAATCGCTGAAATTTATTTTGAAACCATATACATGTATAAATGGATAAATAAACAAAGCATTGTCATTATAAGAAGGCAAACATTGTAATCGCATTGGTCAATGTCATCAAATTCAAATACCCACAGAACATACTTGACACACATTTACAAAGTAAGCCGTCATCAAACAATAGCATTAAGCACAACAATTTAGTTTCAAATAGCAATCTTTTTTTTCTCCATTATTAGGATATTTGATACGAATGAATATGTGCCTACCTCTGGTGGTTATCAAACATTAAGCCATATAATAAAGATTCAAAAAGCATACCTTTTATTATTAAATTATTTGTTACGAAAGTATTTATGCCTACCTCCAAGATGGTGCCTTCTAAGTTCCAGAATGTATGTATACAGGAAATAACCATTGCAATTACAGGAACGACCGCAACAAACATGAACGCAGCTACGGCACCCGAACTGTACACATACCAGCCACCATAAGTCGGAGTAGAATACTGGCAAAGCAAAATTATGAACACAACCTGCAATGTGAAGGCCATTGGTGAACAAATTGTTTGTGTTCCAGCTAGACAAACAGGCATTCATTATAAGGATTGATTCTCATTGTTCGTGCGTCTATGCAATCTATCCTTATATTTACATTTCCCATTTTCATATTCTTATTATTGTGGTAATAATAATTTTCTGCTTTATCAAGAACATTATCCACATTTTGTTATTCGTGTCAACATATGCATAAGCCAGGGCTTAAAACAAAAGAAAATTCACCAAAGGTCGGTCGGTTTATGCAAAATAAGCGCAAAATGTATCTACAGAATGGAGAGTGCATCATATGTGGACCAATCAACAATCCCAATCAAGTTTGATTTTATAATTTTGGTTTCAAATATTATGTAAATGGAAATTAACGTTATGTTTGAATTAAATTAGGACATATAAATTATAGTTATTATGATATTAATTGTGTGTTTGGCATTAATCAATCAGTTGGTTTATTCCTCTGAACATGGTATTAGCATTTAGAGCATTGATTATACAAATAGCTTTAACAGAAAGCAATGCAAAAAGCAGTGAAATCATTCACTTGTGTTATTGTTTAGGTATTATAAGGAATTGGGATAAGCTCTAATAAAGCTTGATTTGCTGTAGAAAATACTTACAACTACAAAGAAGGGTATAAGGATTGTCCACATCACACGTAGCGCCACAGATACCTCTCGACCTGTCATCATCCTAATATCGTTTGCAAACCTGTCCGTTCCTGAACGAAAAATTGAACATTATTCCCAACGAAATTCGGTTAGATGTAATGGAATCAGACCTTACATAAGCTAAACATTTTCACTTTTAAAATCGGTTATCTTCCACAATGCCTTATATTTGTGGAAATGTGGTATCATATAAGCGTATTGCAAGTCAATTAAATACCTTATCTTATTTCCAATGACATGTCCTAACAGCACTGTAGTTTAGCAGAAGCGAACACTTACCATATACCCAACACACAGCAACGATTTCAAGAAATGATCCCACAAGCAATGCAAACGCAGGAAAATACCAATCTGCAAGTTGGAATGCGTAGATTCCACCCTGATATAATAAGAAAGGTTGTTGTAGTTGTTGTAGTAGTAGTCAATCCTGTTTTTGCTATTGTTCTTGTTGTTAGTGTTGTTTTTGTTCTTGTTTGTGTTGTTTTTAAGGTTATATTATATGTTGACCTTTCTAGTATGCGTTTAATAAGCTATTAAATAAGTTATTTTATTGTCATCGTTATAGTTTTTTTGTTGTTGTTCTTTTCATTGTTCTTATTTTTTTGTGATGCTCTATAAAATGTTGACCTTTTCAGTAGGCATTCCAAACCAGTAATTTGAGTCCGTTTGCAATCTTTCCCTTTCGGTACAGAAATCACTGCCAATATGCAAATTGCGGGACCATAGACGCTCATTTATATATTTAACATATCGGCAAAAATCAAGTTTTAATTTATAGCTATAAAAGTTATATATAGCTGGACTCCAGCTATACTCGCTCACGGCGGCAGAGATATCTTCTACTTGTTAGGGGAGATCACTGCGTAGGAGATTGTTATACAGAATGATCCCTTATTATCAACACTAAACAAATTGTTAAGTTTGCTTTAAACTTACGTTCATGGTCAATGGCAATCCAGACAGGAAGTATAAAAGGCCAATTACAATGTTGATCATAACACGTCGTGTGACCAATTGCCGTGGAAACGTGTCAATAAGGAAACTGGTTACCGTTTCGAACATTGCAAACTGTCAACGAAACGGAATCTCAAAAAAGGACAATATAACATTGTTAAGATAAACATGAGACAATCAATAATGAGGACGATAGGCGAATCCAATGTGATTCGAATTTGTTGCTGTCGACAGTTTTACTATTTATATTTAAGAACATAACACGAATTAATAACTGATAATGTATTATAAAGTCATAAAGATACTCCTTTGTATGAGAGTGTACACTATTAATGTTACACATTGTATTTGTATAAATTTCAATCATTCCTACAAACCCACACTTTTGAAACTTAACGCGTTTATAAACAAGAGGGCCAAAATGGCCCTATATCGCTCACCTGAATACAACTTTGTGCTATAGACTTGTTGATAATAAAAGGGTAATAACAGGGATTTGGCTTCTCTGATGTATTATGCCCATGCACATTCTCACCAAATTTTGTGATGATTGAACAAATGCTTAAAAAGTAATTGATAGGACAAGGGCAAATATAGGTAATTTCTATGATCAAAGCGCAATAACTCTCGGGTAACTACAGCAATTTTGCTAATTATCAATCACGTTCATACACATTCTGACCAAATTTGGTCATGATTGGACAAATGGTTAAAAAGTAATTGATCGGACTACATACCGGATGGTGCTTGTCTGTCCTTCCATACACCATAGGTGGTACTATTATATGTCTAGGTTTTTAAACACATGACAAGTATATGGGCTAAAATGTTACCTTTAGAGTGTTAAGAAGTTTTTTCCATATTTGGGCTCAGTGACCTAGTTTTTAATCCCAGATCACTCATATTCGACATTGAGCTAGAAATTATCTAAACAAGCTTTTTGGCATATTTCCTGGATATTTGGGCTGAAAGTGTTACCTCTAGAGTGTTAACAAGGCTTTTCCATATTTGGGCTCTGTGACCTAGTATTTGACTCCAGATGACCCAGAATCGAACTTGAGCTAGAAATCATCGAAACCACTCTTTTGACAAATTTCCAGGATATTTATGCTGAAAATGTTACCGTTAGAGTGTTACCAAGGTATTTCCATATTTGTGCTCTGTGACCGATTTTTTTACCCTAGATGACCCATACTCGAACTTGAGCTAGAAATCATTGAAACCACCGTTCTGACAAATTTCAAGGATATTTGGTCTGAAAATGTTATATCTAGAATGTTAACAAGGTTTTTCAATATTTGGGCTCTGTGACCTAGTTTTTGACCCCAGATGAAACATAATCAAATTTTAACTAGAAATCGTTGAAAACACCTTTCTGAGTAATTTCCAGGATATTTGGGCTGAAAATATTACCTTTAGAGTGTTAACAAGGTTTTTTCCATATTTGGGCTCTGTGACATAGTTTTTGATCCCAGATAACCGATATTCAAATTGAGCTAGAAATCATCTATATAAACTTTTTGGCATATTTCCTGGATATTTAGGGCTGAAAATGTTACCACTAGAGTGTTAACAAGGTATTTCCAATTTTGGATTCTGTGACCGAGTTTTTGACCCCAGATGACCCATATTCGAACTTGAGCTAGAAATCATCAAAACAACATTTCAAGGTTATTTGGGTTGAAAATGTT
Organism: Mya arenaria; assembly: GCF_026914265.1. NCBI lineage: Eukaryota > Metazoa > Mollusca > Bivalvia > Myida > Myidae > Mya > Mya arenaria. Next base: position 66,628,756 of record NC_069131.1, on the reverse strand, counting down.
ACCTCTAGAGTGTTAACAAGGTTTTTCCAAATTTGGGCTCTGTGACCTAGTTTTTGACCCCTGATGACCCATATTCAAACTCTTCCGAGTAATTACTGGGACAAACAACCTGACCAAGTTTTGAAAAATATGTGACCATTAGAGTGTTAACGAACTAAGTGTGGACCGACGACGGACGAAGGACGACGGACAATCATCGATCCTAATATCCCACCCTCAACCTACGGCTAAGGTGAGCTAAAAAGGGCACACTTGAAACATCTGTAAAAAAATAAAATGACGTTTTCTGCAACATTTATAAAACTGACAAAAGGCAATAGTGTCAACTGCTCTTTGGTGTATATATAAAACTATGACTAACATATGTATATGAGCTAAGATAAGATAAGATAAATTTTATTTGCAATCATGGGACATGTTTTATGACAAGTTTACATAATGCAGAAAACAATTGTTTAATGCCATGTTTACATAATGCAGAAAAAAAATGAAACAATAAGGCAAATTGATAACTTGTTCATCGGATTTTTTCCAATAAAATAATGGGGCGAGCGAGCGAAATAATTATAAGAAATATTTGTCGTGCATTTAGCAAAAATAAGGAGCAAGCGAAGAGCGAACAAATATATAAAGTCACTTTTACTCACATTATATTCAGTTATTAACAAAACAGTCAAGGATAACATCCGGATGAAAGAATGATAAACCTACAAGATAATTTGATACAAATATTAGTTTTGAGATCAAACAAATGCTTTGTAAGATCAAGCAAATGCATTGCTTTGAATTATTTAGAAAAGGAAAGAATTCAAAATAACAGTTTTCTAGTTGTTAAACATTTTTGCAAAGTGATTTCAAAATACCCTATGCATGGCTAAGATAAAGCCGTGACACAAGAGCGCCAATGGACACAACCACCTGCCTGCCAAACGACATATCTAAATCTAACAACCCAGGTTTCCACTTTTCTTTTGGATTACCTGGTTAAAATAACTATATGTTAAAAGACTTTGTCATATCTCATGCCGTGGAAATGACTAGACAAGGTGACTAAGGCATTTGCAATAAAATATAAACTACAGCTATTACTCTAGCAATGACTACACGATTGGCGTTTGTAGACATTTTAGTTCCTACACCTTTCTATTATCCCTTTCTGCGCCAAATGTGTTTCATCCAGCGCTAAGCTTATTTCAAGCTTTCTCAGAATTTCTCAAATGCCTACCTATTTTAAACTGGCATATTTTCCTTATTTTTTTAGATATTTTGTTCAAATTTGGATTAATAAAAAAACATAAACACATTTACAAAAACAGCACTTTTATTTCTTTTGTAATGCGAATATTGATTGGGTCAAATTTCATATATAGCAAAGATTTTTTCAAGAAAATATAACAATATCCAATATTTCTTTCATAGAATCAGCTCAAATAATATACATTTGAATTATATCCATTTATAGTTTGAATATACACATGATCATGTAAAAGTCTACAAACATTTAATTGCAACGCAATGTGCGATTCATACTTTTTTTCCAATCACACTCTCTGACACGGTTTGTTTTCCTTTACGACTAATATTTACAAATTATACACAATTCTAGCTTTGGCTTGCTTAATGTTGTTGTGTGAATGGTTAAGCTCAGGGCATGACATGAAGCACAAAGGACTGTCAGTCAGGTTTATATTTAGCGTCCATGACCATTGACTCAACCGCGACCATTGCCTCCACCACGAGCACGACCTCGTTGCCTCAAAGGGACAGGAATTTCATGGTACGCTGCGTCTGAGGAATCTGAAATTTTAATTTGCAATATTATTTTTAAATGTTTTGTGCAATATATATATTATGCATGGCTAATACAGTTTGATGATTACACAGGAATAAAATTGAAGATCCAGGAATACCAGTGGTTCTCATTACTGAGCTAAACTTTATTTTTCTATTACGGTAAATGCATTGTATAAGAGTTAAATAAACACTATATTTTGATCTGTAGCAAAATAAAAACAAAAATGCATAAATCATTAAATGTATATTTTTGAAGGAAATAAATACTACAAAAAATACATCAACTTTGCTATATGTTAGCAGCAAAACAACAAAGAAGTTAAAAATACACACCTGACGTTTCTACCAGGACATGTGTAGTAGGTGCAGATGATTGATTGCAAACTGTCTTTTCACAGAAACTGTCATCCTTATTCCCGTCAGACACGTCCAAATCATTTTTTTTTTTCGATCATCACTCTCACTGTCATTCACGGTGAAATTCTGCACTTCATGCCCACTATATATACGTTTCTTTTGAGGTGCAGACATATTGAAAGCAACTCAATTGTCCAAAATCAACCTTTAAATGGCTGTAGTATTGTCATTTGTTCACGTATTTTCAAGAATAAGGAAGTGCAATTGAAATTTGTTTTCATGAAGCCGGTGTTTTGATATTTTTTACAATCGAAAAACGCGGTTTAGGTAAGAAAGCAGTAAATGTCGACTTCAGTTAGCAATGGCGCTCTTCCATTTACGCTGAGTATTCTAAATTCCACTAAAATGCGCGCTCGTAAAAATATTTACTCGTTCGTTTAGATGGTGCGGGCGCAAGTGATAGAAAATGTCTTTCTGAAGAAATAGGTGCGAGAAATCCGATGAACAAGTTATTAATTTGGTGAGGCCTAAGGCTTGATTTTGATTTTTAACACAAATAACATAAGATCATATGGAAAATCAATAAACATGTTTCCCATTGTCTTTTATGACTTACTAAATTGTATGTTTCAATTGTTGTGATTAGTGACAATAGTGACTATTTAAATATCTAGATTTGATGTTTAAGTCTGATCATAACTTACTACTGGGAATCATGTTTATAATCAACCTCAAAATAGCATTTATATAACTTTAACTGGAGACAACCGCAGAAAGAAGGCATTCACTCATATATATATATATGTTACCAACAGAGACCTACCATGCTGTCGAACACGACTGTGATCAACATAAGGAAGAATAGAACAGACCAGAACTGGGGCAATGGCATGGTGCTGAGGATGGTCGGGAAGGCCACAAAGGCTATACCAGGACCTACGACAGAAATCAATGCATGGCTTATCGGCATGGTTTAATGAAAATACTCTTACGCACTTGAAGAATTCCTGCACTCTAATACGTTTTCGTATAATAATTAGGGACGGTAAAAAAAAACTTTGCCTATGTACCGTCGAAATTTCGGATTTATTACGAATATTCATTCTTAAACTGCTCAGAATATTTGCATCCATCAAAAGTCGCGTATACCAAACATGAAACTAAAACACATTTATTCATGTGTAAAATGGTATGCTTTTTCTTATCATTACTATTACATTTATCTTGGAATGAACAATTCCGACCACTACTATTATATAATCACATATATCATAAAAAATATTATTGGAAAAAAGCTTCTTATAAACATACTTCAAAAGGGAGCTTACAACAAGACTAGCCCAAATGGTCCTAAGTCCAACCTGATTGCGATGCAGTCTCCTGAACTGTCATTCCAGACTGCTTGGCCATAACCCCAAGCAAGACAAAGACAACCAGACCATTATAAAAAGACGTTAATCCAGCTGCTGTTACACATAATGTCGATGACCTGAAACACAAATCATTGTAAAGAGATTGTAAGGACCGTGTACACATCTTCTTGCGGCAAATTGAATGTCTGATATTTGGTTATGCTCCTATGACAAATATTTAAATTAATATGTTTCTCCCAAATATTGAATACAAAATACCAATCAGGAAATCAAAAATAAATGACTAAAGTACAAACACGGAAGTGTATTTTAGTGGAAGTTATAAAGGCAAACAAGTAAATGGTTTAAAGTATAGTTGCGATCAGGCAACCTACATACTCACAAACAAAGAAACAATATTAAAACTAGACGCGAAAATATAAATATCCAATTCAGAGGTAAAGGTCTTTTCCGCAAAAGCACCGGGGACATTTCTAAAGGTACTGGGGGGGGGGGGGGTCGGAACTGGTATATTGGTATATCATCACTTTCCTGGAGCAGAGTGGATCTAGATAAATAGTACTCCTATGTTGGGACAAGGCCAAACACATGTATGAACACAGGAGTGTTTTTATTGGAGAAAATAGCCATTCAAAATTGTTCGAAAGAAAGCATTTCAAGTTAGTGATATTATTGGATAGCGTTAAAATTGGATTGCTTCTATAGAAAATTAAATCATTCAAAGCATAAAAAAGATCATAATCATTGAAAAATAAAACCAGAGGGTAAAGGCATTACTTTATCGAAAACAAAAAAAAATGCTGAAACGGAGTGAAATAGGAGTGATTTTATTGAAGAAAAGACACAATGTGAAATATTGGTGTTATGATTGGATAAACAATCAAAAGTGTGTCTTAGGAATGACTTAATTGAAGAAAAATAACACATTTAAAGTGTTTGAAAGGAGTTATATTATTGGAGAAACCCCATTAATAGTGTGAAGTTGGTAGGAGAAATCCCATTCAAAGTGTGACCTATGAGATATTACTGGAGAAAACCATTCTAAGTGTTACATATGACTAACATTATTGAAATAAAAAAGGTATGAAATAGGAGTAGATATTTGGAGAAAATCCATTCAAAAGTAAACAGGCTTGTTATTGTTGGAGGGAATCCATTCAAAGTGTGAAATATGAGTGATATTTATATGAGGAAAACCAATCAAAGTGACAAAGGAGTGAGAGTTTGAAAATGAAAGCCTTTAAGGTTTGAAATAGGAGTGAAATTAAGGATTGATTCTTATTTTTCGTGCGTTCATGCAGTATAAACGCTCGGCCGCGATTTTGCATATGCATAAACCGCGCTAGCGGTTTTTGCAAAATATGCAAAATCGCGGCCGAGCGTTCATACTGCATAAACGCAATAAAAATAAGAATCAATACTTATATTTACATTTTCCCTTCTTATTTTTTTTTCGACCTAATAGTGATTGAGAATAAGCCTTTAACTACAACAAAGGGGAACAAAACGTGAAGAGCGAATGTAAATGGTAAGAGCACTTGTCGCCCTTGGTGTTTTAGCTCGGCGTCCTTTTTATCCACCGCATAATAAATAGTCCATAAGCAATTTGCAGAAAGAAATAAATAATCAAAAATTTATTTTAATCATTTGGTAGTTTCTGTAAAATATGTGGAGGTAATAATGATTTCTGTTGTAATTTATTCATTTTTAAATCAAGAGAACTTTCGATACATTTTAACTCATGTTTTACATATGCATGACCTATGTGAGAGGGCATACAAAATGTTGTCATGGTGATTTCATAGATAACTTCCAGTTCAAGGTAATTATATAGCGTCATAATTTCATTTGTTTGTTGACTTTTAACATTCGCAAAGATATTGAAGTGTTGTGATGTGCTAGTCTTCTCGAATGGTCAATATTAAGACGTTTGTTCGAACAAATACATTTGTCCTAGAAAGAAATCGCCGAACTTAGAATCATCAGCCCATGTTTGTTTTGACAGTTGTTACAGACGAACCGTAGTAAAACCGTGTCAATTTTATTTTGTCTCTATTATTTGTTCAATGCGTGTTCTTTGGTTATCAAATGCAAAATAAAGCATTTTCCAAATGATATTTCTAGAAAATAATGTCTTTCATTTAAATTCTTCGTAAAACATCAAAAGAAACATGTAAACAAGCCGGCATCCAACAGAACATGTGCCATGCTATATTTAGCAATAAAGTAGATCGTAGTAATATCACTACACCCAATCAGAACGTTGCTTTGTTGCCAAACTCCGCCTACAAAGGTCACGAAGGGTCGACCGGTTCATGCAAAATGAACTCAATTTTTATCGTTCAGAAAATCAAGTACGGATGTAAATATTTATTTATGAACACCCACTTTTATTAGAGCGAAAACGTTCGAGTGTAGGAATAGGTGTACTATTGCTTAATGAAAACAACATCAAAAGTACCAACATGTGAGTGGTTTTGCTGTTTGTTTTTGAAGGGTGGGAGTAGGCATCTGTTCATCGACAATATGTGGAAAGGGCAAAGCTGCTTCAACGTCCGTTGGCATAAGCATGAACTATATTCTATTATGCAATGAACAACTACAATGTAAAAGAAACATCTGGAAATGTAACAAAACAAATCCCTACGAGTGTAAAAATAATTACGCATTACAAACAAAACACACAAAAGTAATCATTATCGCTTCCCAAGACAGTCAAAAAATCCAACCGTACCAAAATGATTTTAGGTGGAAGCGGTTATAGCTAGCCATGGTTATCACGCCTCCCCAGGATGGCCCTAACGAGAAGAAGACCTGTAGTGCCGCCTCTAGCCACACCTGAAATAAGATATTTCATTCATTTAATGTCCAACTTGACTACAAACATTTCGCTAAGATTCTTCAATAACTTAATTGTATTGAAGGTATGTTTTGTTATGACTGTATGTGGCTCTAGAGTACTCAAAATATTATTGACTCTCGTGGCCCTTTCTTGTATTTTATTCACTTACTTGACATGGAACTGTCAAAATATATCCCTGCAAGAATATTCTTATCAACAGTTTTAACAGAAGTTTTACTTCAACATTGAGCTTTTATTGTCACGAAGTTTCGGCCGTTTTTGAATTTCATTCGTTTGATTATTATACATGAAATGACGTCATAAACAGGAAATGACGTCAATTACACATTTTATTTTCGAAAAAAAAGAATTAATAAGTTGAACGTTGTAGGGGAAACCATGCTAGTTAGACATCCTAGTGCGCGTCGCGTATACCAATATTATCGGACAAATATTGCAATACTGTCTAACTATTATTTATCACGTGTTTTCAGTCCTGATCGGATCAAAACCCTATCTGAGGGCACGTGCAGAAGCCGGTAGCGAGCTTGTCGAGTATCCGGCAACGTAGCGTGGCCGAGTGTCGTTTTTTTTTGTATTCAGATCGGAAACACATATGATTTTTCTTTTTACACACACTTTGAAAACGCATGTTTAAGTATTTCAACAAAAACACGTACGACGTTGATATGCCTCATAACTTTATTTATATGATGATGTCATAAAGTTCTTCTAAAACAACACTTTTTAATATGATCCTATGCGTTATGTATTATTTTTATTTGAAGAAAAAAACATACATTCAATTGTGCTGTATTGTAATATCGTTTTGTGAAAATTTAGTTGAGCATACTACGGATGTGTCGGACGCTAGTTTACAGCACGGCCATATTAATCACAAATTATTGTCCTGCGTGCAAGAAAGTTTAATCAGGAATCAGGTCAAATTCAAAACAAATATGATATTTATCACAGTTCAAACTTCCTACTACTAACCTTTACGATTTGGCGTCTTTAACATTACATAGCTTTTCTCAAATATTTATGAATAAACATTTGAATATTAAATAAAGAACACAAACCTGAAACGTGAGGAGTTTTGAAAAATCCGGAGTGACGTATGTTTTAATCCCGTCCGCGGCACCTTCCATCGTTAACCCTTTGATGAGGATAATCGTCAGGAAGAGGTATGGGGCGGTTGCTGTTACGTACACGACCTGGAGAAATGAACAATATCATAATATTGTAGATCATCGTCGGATACCCCTATACACTACTGCGCTAAATTTCGTTGTGTACCGTAGGCGATTTGGGTAGAACACCTCGTTTTCATTATAGGAGCTACGTAGACCACTGGCCCGTTAACGCAACTAACAACGGATTATTAAAGAATATTTAATTATAAGAATTGCCTAATCCGCCTCATTCATGTCCATTTAACTAGATTTTGTCAATCAATGTTCTGTTATTTATGATTTATTTTCACTTTAAAAGGGATTAACTCTATCATTAGAGTCAGAGTTATGGGCCCTGATATATATGCATGTACGGTCTCTGTGATCATCTGTACCAAATTTGTTTTAATTAATGTCATATGTTAAATAGAATTGTGGCATTTTAGAGCTGCACTCTCACAGATATACCGTTTTTACAACTTTTTTTTATATTTTGTCTTGGAAAGAACATTTTATGCGTAAATATCTTCAAACCAATGATAAGAGATTGCTGACAAAAGATCAGATTGCCGATTTTCATATTTCCATTTGAAAATTGATGTTTTATGGCTTAAACCGTTACTAACGGTTTAGGAAAAATGCATAAAACATCAATTTTTGAACTTAAATATAAATATCTGTGATCTAATATTTTGTCAGCAGTCTTATATAACTGGTTTCCATTGGTTCCAGAAAAAATTGGCTCGTTAGAAGACAAAAAATAAATAAATGTCGAAACGATCAATCTGTGAGAGTGCAGCTTTAAGAGAGTCTCACAATATGCTATGGAATTGTGAATGACGATGACAATGCGGCGCTTTAAATGAGCAACAGAATCGTCGATGACATTTTGGCGCTGACAGTTAGAGGCAGAAAGGGCAATGGGCGATAGTATTGTGGCGCTTTTACTGAGATATGTACATATAAACAAAAACGGCGATGGCATTGTGGCGCTTTTAATGTAAAACAGAAAAGCGTTGGCATTTGGACGCTTTTAATTAGACACAGAAAAGGCGTTGGCATTGTTGCGCTTTCAATAAGAAAAAAAGTTAGGCGATGACATTGTGGTGCTTGTAATCGGAAACAAAAGAAGCGATCGCATTGTGGCACTTTTAAGGAGAAAGAATAAGCGACAGCACTGATGCGCATTTAATGGGGAAAAGGGCGATATGGCATTGTAGCGCTTATAATGAGAAATAGACGGCATTGTGGTAATTTAAATAACTTAATAAAACATATTTAAAATGTAATTTAATTTTAAAATTTGGAAAACCGTTGCATCTTTGTAGACCAAGAACGTACTAACCGGGTGACGTCATTAATAGTATCATTTTGGCAGGGCTTTAGGCCTCCAGTTTCAACGCAAAGAATTAAATGTAGGTAAGTCGAGATATAAACTCAAATCTGATTTGGTCAAGTTGTGTTTTAATATCAATATAACGCTTTAAACCGTCGACATCTTAGAACATAAACCCGTTTTACCCATGAGAAAAAAACGACCAAAAGTTATCACAACGGCAAATTAAGATAACATTCAGACAGGAATTTCTATTATCAATAAAACAACAATGCCGGTGCAAAAACTAAGGAAACGCCAAGAAACCGGAAACAAACAAATAGTTTTGTTACTCCTTATACCTTTCCAAGCGTTTTGACACCCTTAATCACAGCGAGAACAGTGAATGCCCACGCTATCAGCAGACAAATGACCAAATGAGGCTGCATGTTTCCCATCTCTTCTAATCCAGAAGACCGACCAATTGCATTGAATCTGGAAAGAATGTTTTAAATATTGTAATAGAACTGCTACTAGTGTTACAACAGGTACTAGCACCCGTATGACAACCGCAACTGCTGCCTCTGCTGATACTGCATCTGCTGCTGCTACTGCTACTTCTATTATTTCTCGTACTACTTACTACTACTACTACTACTACTACTACTACTACTACTACTACTACTACTACTACCACTACCACTACCATTACCACTACCACTTCCACTACCACTACCACTACCACTACCACTACTACTACTACTACTACTACTACTACTACCACCACCACTACTACTACTACTACTACTACTACCACTCCTCCTACTACACATTACGATGGGGCTTGTTGTATCTCAGAAATCTATACTTCCGTATGTTGGCTGATTTATACTATTTGGCGTTTTGGCATTTTCGCATGTTCCCTCCTTCACAGCGAAATTAGGCAGGAGTAAGCTATCATACTTGTTAATAGTTTTTTTTTCTTATCTATAAAATCCTTGCAGATCAATGCAAAATATATATGTATACTATCTTGATGACAACTGTAACCCCAAAATTTACTGACAAAGTTTAGACAAACAGAGTTGTTTACTTTTCACTAGCGGTTTCAGAGTGGGGCGCACCCGGCGCGCGCCCCTCATAAATCGTCCAAGTTTACTTTTGATATCAATATGGGAAAAAGCAATAAAATACGCTCATTATAAACTATTTGCGACTACAAATTGTAAAAATGTTTATGAGTAAGTAACGCAAAATTGCCATGCAAACAGTTCATGCCACATACTTTCAGTTTTGAGGGAGGGGCGCATGTCAAAATGTTTCGCCCCTATGTTACGCACGCTCTTCTGTCAATTCCTGGATCTGCCCCTGCTTTCTCTTTAAATGTTAGTAATAAGTCTAACACTTAGCTATGAATAACGTATGTACAACAGATGCAACTAATTTATTCATGGCTTAACAGCATACTATAGGATATCAATATAGATTCATAGTCCAATTTGTGCTTCGTTCAGTCAATGACATATTTCAATAAACTTCAGTTAGTGACATCATAGCAATGTTAAAGTACAGACCCCAGTGATTTATTGAAATAGCAGGAACGTCGCTAAATGATAGAAGCTCAGTTACGATTCATTATTTTCGAGAAATGGGAGCCAGTCTTATGCTTACTTTTATGTTAAATTTGAAAGCGAGAGTACTTTTCGGTAAATTTCTTTCTGTAACTTCTGTTCTTTTTTATTTCAACGCCTAACATTCGGATCATCTTGGCCAATTCCAATTGCAAACAACCTCAGATATATATAGGCGATTAACAATTAAGCTACGCTAAAAATAGATCGCGTAGTAATTTGAATTTAGCAAATTAATCGAATGACTATACTCTTTTGTATCTTAATTCCCTAAGCAATGATATTCTTCAATGATATATTTCAGTAGCAACAAATTAAATCTTAGTACTAAACAATACACGTCAAAATACTACAATTAATCAATACTATAATTAAAAATTAGACCTACTTCTACTGATGTACAGGCATACATACGAGATTGTTTTCGATGTTTAATGGCCAAGATATTCCAAATGTAGCCTAGTACACTCCGAGATAATGGAACTGTCTTAGTATTACATAAGCAACAAAAAAACCTTCATACCATAAATATAATGTACTTATTTACAAACAATTTATTTTGACTTACTCCCAGAACTCAAATGCCGACGAGCTGTTTAAACTGTGTGGCACGGTAATTGACGTCATATTGGATGTGATGTTTGTTCCGTTTACATGTATAATATCATCAACCCACATGTCAGCTAAAGCTGTAAATAAGCGAGTCATAAACAGTATATTAGCTCAGGTAGTTACGTTTTAATGTGAAATCATGGTAAGGAATATTGTTATTATGTTAATAATTAAATATGGTAATAATGAACAAAAACTGTTACGAACTCACGTGTGCAGTGAGGAGTGTTCCACTTGTTATTGCACGTTGTCCATGGTAACACGGGAAAGAAAGAGTTGTAGAGAAAGTAGCAGACCCAAGCTAGAACCATATTGACGTACCATAAAACCGTTAAGGAGAGCATTACTTGCAACACGCCTATTCCTGCAAAATATGTGTTTACTGAGGTGTATTAAGCAAATATAGCTTAGAAGCATGGTCATGTAATATAACACTTCTAATGAGAAACTTACTACCAACACGATCAAACCTGAAAGAAAAAAAAATATGTTTCTAAGAAATATTTCGCATACCCAGTAAAGTATCATAATAAAGTACCATAACACCGTCTGTTAGAGTTTTACTTGCAAAATACCAAGACCTGCAAGACTTTACTTTTTTTATTGAAAATGTTACGCATACCAAGGCTCGAATCGTGATGACGTACTCCAAGATCTGCGAGACAAAACATGTGTTTCTAAGACCCACGGTATTTCCATGATGACATACCACAACACCCTCATGAAAGCATTACTTGCAACAATCCAGGATATCTGCTAGACAAATCAACTACCATGATGACATATAATAACATCATCAGTGTGAGAATTACCCGCCACTTGGCCCACTCTTCAAGACAAAACATGTATAAATCAGACCCACACTCGTTTCATGATGGCATACACCGTCAATGATGCCATTACTTGCAACTCTGCCCTGCAAGACGGAACATGTGTTTCTAACACCCACAACGCCATTAATGAGGCCAATACTTGTAACACTCCTTATCCTGAAAGGCTAAATACGTGTTTTTAAGACCCACGCTGGTTTCATGATGCCATACCAGAACACGGTCAATTAGGCCATTTCTTGCAATTCTCGCAGCCCCACACGACAAAACATGTGTTTGTTAAAACCTATGTTATTTCATGATGACAAACCACAACTCCATAAATGTTGGCATTACTTGCTAAACACAACATGTGTGTTATATGATCGTAAGCATAATTTTGACGAAATACTAATGTAAAAGCACACCTAGTCCTGTACGACGATACAGGTTGGTACTCATATTTGTAGTTGTATTTGATAATTTCATATTTCATCAGTATGAAGCATATGATTTTGCAAGTCGTAAAAGAAATATCGCGGCATAATTGAAACGTATAATTGAACGAATCCGAAATGATTATAAATAAAATGCTGAATATTTATGGTAATACAATTTAAATCATCTCAAAGAAAAAAAGGTAGTCCAGTGTTTTTGTGTTTCAATGTTACCTTTAAGCAATGGACAGCATTCGAATGCCAATCCTGCACTCTTGCCTGTAAACTGTCCCAGACAAACTTCGAGGTAGTAAAGGGGTCCACCAGCTGTGATCAGGAAGAAGAAAAATGGGATCAGGAAAGCCCCGCCACCATTGCGACTGTAATAGAATAATGATTTTGTTTTGCATTTAAACTACATTAGAATTGAAACAAAATCGTTCTCAAGCATTTGAAAAAAGAGATAAAGAGAAGTTGTAACAACATATAAAAATGTTCCTTTTTAATATTATAGTGTCAGCTGTCAGTGATTTTTGCCGACAGTAACAGTGCCATACCTTGTTAACTATGGTAATAGACCGATGGCTGCTTTGGTGTTTATTTTGAGAGCACTGTCTGGTTCAGTTTTTCTTAACATGGTCCTAGCCGTATGGTTATATAGTCGTTTTGATATATAAATAAAGTAAGGCAATCCACATTATAAATGCGGCTCATTAATTATTTATAACAATATAAGTAAAACAGCATAATAGTTTAAAGGCCAAGTTGTATTTTATTGATAAATACACTAAAATACCAAAGATTTCAGCAGATTTATGTCATACCTATGATAAATATATAACTGAAATGGTCATGATCACGGGAATATCTTAACTTGGACTAATTGGATGAAACAATAATGAAATATGCAGGAAGTCACACCGTTGACATATAACTGTCAAAAACAAACATGTTTCACAAGCACATGGCCATTCCAAACATTTTGTGAAAATGCTTAATATGGTATGATGACCAGCTATGATGAAAATGCGTCAATGATAGTATAGTAATTCATTAAATGTATTAGTAAACGCTTGATTTTGCTATATCAGCTATAATTTCTTGTCAAAAATATGTGCTGTACTGTATTTTAAGTCACGATTTGAACCATAATTAAGGTACATGTTCTAAAAGTTTCTCTGTGTAAGGAAGTTGAGTTTTGAGACGGACTGTCTTCACTTGTCTGATGATCTTCATCGAACTAGGTTTGTTGTAATAACTGAATGAAACATCGAAACGTAAAACAGTGTACTGGTTGAGAAGCAGTTTCCGACAGTTTTTAGAAGTGTTTATTGATTTATTCATACGTGTTAAAATTCCTACTAAAATTGTTTACATTTTAGATAATTACAGCTCAAGCTGCTATTGTCGATATATTTTTCACATGTGTGACGTCACATATAGTGTATCTAATGGGGGCGCCAAGAGGGTACTTACACTGTTCTGATTAGCTGTTGACGAGAAGCAGTTTCCGACAAATCAAATACGCGGCAGATTTTAGGCGCCTATTGTGTGTTTTTTTATCCATTTATTTAATATACTAAATAGAAGACTACAGTACGAGAACTATTATTTAATTTTTCAGCATTTACCAAAAATTAAACCTAAAAACTTACGCCAGTCAATCATCATTCTGGAAATCAGGCAGACACTAAATATCAATGATATTTTGTTTCATTTCTAATAAGAACTTGTGTTTGTAATCATTTTAGTGAATGTGGGTGTAAAACTAGCATGACAACAGTGTTCGCAAATACGTACACAATGATCATCGTTTGTATAAGTCAATTAAGGACAACCTTGTAGCTATTCATAGATATGCAAATTAGGTTCACACGCATGCGCAATGCGCTGCGCGTGACGATCCCCCACGTGCAAGTTTGTGTACAAATTGAAAAAAAAAATAAACATTAAATAACAATAAAAGTTATTTACGTGTCTCGGTAAAAACTTCAACTTTTGATTGCCTAGTAACTATATAATTAAATTACAATACCTTCTTTATAAAGATCAAAAGAAAGTACGCGAAAAAGTGATTTGTCGGAAACTGCTTTCTGTCGGAAACTGCTTTTCAACCAGTAGTTTGGTTCTAGTTGAGTTGAGCTGCGTTAGATTAAACAGTTGGTAGTCTATGGCTGGTAAGTGACACTTAGAACACCAAAAGTAAATTCTTAACTCGTTACTTAACTAGTCGTAAAATATAGCTTTTTTGTGCTACCTCGGTGAAATATAATTCAATTTTACTTTGAAACAAACACTACTCCACTATATTATACTTGCATAATACCTGCATGTAATTGGAAACCTCCAAACACTTCCTATACCGATACTGTAGCCACAAATTGCAAGAAAAAACTCCAGTTTGTTTGCCCATAGCCCCCTCTCAACGTTTCCAACTTCTATATCTACATTATCATTATATTCCGATGTCAACGCCGGTGACGTGCATATGGAGTCCCGATTTAGAAGCTTTATTTGGTCCTTGTTTGCTATACAGATTATCTCCTCTTTGGGGGTTTTCAAGAACGCCAATTCTTCAGTATCTCCTTCCATCTTCACGTATAATGCAAAGTAACCTCTCTCAGTTTATAACCAGTATCCGCTCTACACAGCTTTATCCTGAATTAAGAGGTGAATTGCATATTTTGAATAATTAAGAGAGTCTTGCAAACGACGTTATATATAACCCACTAAATGAACAATTAAATATTAATAAATGTGAATTTATAAATTGCACTACGGGAACAAGGCACAGATGTATTCCCTTCTTATATAAATTTCCCCACTTCTCAATATTATGCAATAACTACATGTTATGTAATTAAACCATTAACGCTATCTGTAATTGGATCATTTTTGCATTGATTTAATATCTAGATGAGAGTAAGTAAAGCAGAAATCTGTATTATACTACTGTGGACATATAGTAGGATTTCTTACTAAAACAACGTTAACATAAAGCAGGATTCTTAACTATACAACAGTTAACATATAGCATGAATCTTTATGTAACAAGGTGTTAAATTATAGTTTGTGCGAGTGTTTCCCAGGCGTGTGGGTTCCGTTATGTATGATTAGCTTGAGTGTGAATATACATTATCCTCTCATGGCAGTGAACACTTTTTACCTACATAATTGTTATATTCACGGTCTATGCACAATTTATTAAATCTTTTGTCCCTTTCCTTTCTTCTTTATGTCATTTCACATTTGCTTCTCGTAAGAGAAAGATTGTCATTCTCGACTCGATACTTAACTTTACTTGATTTTGCAAACATCATAGCTGTCCTGGTAAGCTTCTTAATCTTCTCATTTGTCTTAATTTCTATTTTGCATGTCGTTCGTAATTGTGTATTTTGTATTTGTGAAATATTCTCTTTATTATGTCTCTAAAATACTCTTTTGTTTGTTATAGGGTTTTTTTTTCCATTGCATATGAATAAAACATTATCGAACCCTTCAAGGCGTTTATTGAATAAAAAGCCCCAGGTTACATTTGGCTCCCCGACGGAAGAAAATCATTTGGAGGCCAGGCAGCTTCAGCAACGAAAACCCCCGAGGGCGGACCTAAAGGGTGCTTTTGCTGGTGACGAACGGCAGAGACGTCCAGGCAGGACCGCCGTTGATTCGAGTCTTTCAGCCAAGAACTGCGTCGTCCATTCTTCATATTTTGAAGTCAAGTGATGTTTTCTAACTTTAATTGATCTTTGCGATCAACTGATTGATCGATCATTGTAAAGTCAGGGTTTTGTACGGGTAACTCCACGTTTAAAACGAGTGAGTTTGTGTTGTGTCACTGAAAATCACTGTGTGTTAATGAATACACGTGTTTTACGTGCCAACGTTCCTATCTACTAAACTTCGAAAATCTGCAATCAACCTCCCGGCTTCTAGTGATGCATATCTTTCAAAACCTACCGTCTTACGACAGAAGGAACTTCACCTTTAAAAACTGTGATAACCGTTGAACTACAAGTTTATGAAGTGATTGTGTGCTTTAAATGTGTTAAATTTGTATATCAAAAGGATTATTAAGGATGTTTATGTAAGTACACAAATTTTCAAATTGCCCACATTTTCTCAGATTGTGCGTACACTTTCCATGGTAAATTTTTGTTTGATAACGAATATAATTTCTGTGTAAAATTTATTCTATATCCTTTCACAAGATTTTTTGTAAAAAAATGACAATTCTCGTCATTTTCTTTTACATTATGAAGGCTTAAGTAGATTCATATCGATTTTCCAGAAATATCTTGTAAGTATAAACGAAGGTTAGTAATTTTTTGTAATTTCCTATCATTTGGTAGTTTTTTTGTAGTAGGGAATACTAAAATCATATAATTTCGCGAGATAGCTGATTTTAGGTGAATGTACATTTTTCCTAGTTTGAGGGCAATTTTGGGGATTTTGCTTTAAATTGATATACATGTTGTGTTGATTGACTCATATCTCGTGTATATTTCTTACTTTGCAATAACTTCATTTGTTCATTTTGATTTCTCATTATTCTCTATTTTCTAAATTTTGCTCAGTCATTATTTAATATGTAGAAACTTGATTCTTTAGCTGTGTTTCCTTTCTCTTTCTGGCCTGAATATATATTTTTTTTTGCATTCACTGCACTTAAATTGAAGGGACACACATTTATATCTTAAAATATTGCACATTCTTGCCATGATGTGATTTCTGAAAGTTATGTGAGACTTATTTTTGAAAGTGTGATTGTTTGAGAGTTTTGCAGTGTTTCTATTGATATAGTCTCTGTCTGAAATAAGTTGTTTTGGGCTTTACCAGTTGGAGGCAGTATAGCCATATTATCCGACTATAAGGGTTGTTAGCGTGGTTAATTGTTTGATTAATATTGTAAATTTCGCCATCTCATTTTGAAACTTGCAAATAATTTTCAAGGCAGGGGGAAGATATATAGATTGAATATTTTCATTCAAGATTGTATAGACTCTTATTTTGTCCTATATTTTGTATGTGTATTTAAGATTTAATTGAGTCTGCGTTTCTATTTTTCAGGTTAGCAGTAATATACATTTTCATCTCGTTTCAGGGTATCCAGTACTTCTTGCTTTAGTTCTCATTTCAGGTTAACCCCGTTCTTATATTTCAGATTGCTTCCTGCAAAGATCACAGCATCATATCCTTATAAAAATAAGTACTTGTTTTGGAAAATATTGTGATTTTCATATTTTTGAGATCTGAGCTGAATTTAAGTGTTTTTTCTATTGAACTATTTTTGATATATATATACTTATGTATATAGGTTTTTTAGAAATTAGGTATAAAATTGATATCTTCTTGGTTGAAGTTAATAACCAAAATTGTAATACTGAGTTATTTACAATTTGAATTCATTTTCTGGATTGTTTTCAGTTTCAATATGTATATGGTCAATATTGGGAACATTTTGCTGTTCGTTGTTCTTGCTGTGTTCATAATGGCTTCAAGTAAAGTAACCGGAGATACGAAAGTACGTGATTTGTCTATGGATGAGATTCTTAAAGAAATCAATATAAATTATAATCTTCTTCCAAAGGCAGCGCAGAATCCTCATGGTAGTCTTTGCGACATTCTTCACCTTAGGAATTCAGCATCCCATACTTCAACACCAATCAAAGAATCTACCAGATTTGATACATGCTTCTACTTTACCAACCCCACGATTATTTATTTTCTGGAGATGAACCTCTTTCAAAGGGAGATGTGTCTTTTGTCATCTGGCGACATGAAGTCAAATACCTCCTCAACATCTCAGAACTTCTTTCTTTACTCATACTGATGACAGTCCGATCATCACTACGTGGTATTGCAAGACAGTTGATAGTTCCTCTCGGTGAATCTGTTACTCTCTTGAATTACTTGAATCTCATTTCAGTGACCCTGCATGAAATGAAGATCTCATTTCTGATTTTTTCAACTCTGTGCAGAAACCATCTGAGTCCATTACAGCTTTTGCATGCAGAATAGAGACTGCTCTTCAAGACATCATTAACAAGGGCGAATTTCCTTCTTCAGCCAAGAATGATCTGCTGCGACATCGGTTCTGGAATGGTCTCCAATCTGAGTCATTGAAACAACAAACGAGACACAAATATGACTACACCACTGATTGCAACATCATTCTACGAGAGATTAGACAAGTGGAACAAGAACATTCAAAATCATCAACAACCATTTCTTCATCTTCAAGAAAAAAACCACAACATCAACCTATTTTGGCAGATGAAACTTTGACTAAAAGACTTGATATATTGGAAAGTAAAGTCAACTTATGGGAGGAAAGATTTGATAGAAAACTTGACCTCAATTTTGATCAACTTCTTAATCATCTTGGTACCTCTTCATCTCAAGAGCAGCAAAACCAACATCAATTTACACAGAAACGTGGAGGCCAGCGTGGTAGATACAGAAGATGTGGGAATCCTTCTGCTACATCTCAACAGCAGCCTATGGAACCTTCTCAACCTCCATCTTCAGTACCGTCTTTTCCACCGCCTTCTTTTCCACCTCCATTTCCTGGTGCTTCTTACAGACCTCGTCATTTTAACCAGCAGAACCAATCATACCCATACAGACCCAGGAATTCCACGCCCCATCATCAGACTATACTTCACCCACACTTAAATCCGCCTCCATAGATGGCCGATCGGCAGAGGGTAATCAGAAAGGCCATTTGAAAGACCGCATAGTAAGACCTGCTAAAGAAACATCTGTATTTTTTTCATAAACCTGAATTGTTTGATATAACCATGTTAGGCATTGATGTTTCTATTGCGGATGGTACGAAATTGAATGTACTAGGCTACATTGAAGCTTCTGTTTTTATTCCAAACTTATCTGACTTTGACATAGATGTTCCAGTGTTAGTCGTCTCAGATAGTTCATTGAATAAACAATGTCCTGTTATTGTTAATGCCAATATCATAAGGAGATGCAAGTCTTTTGTAAATAATTGTGCTGTCTTTGATATTCCACATGTTTGGGAAATTGCTTTTGACTCCTTGACGTGTCATCCTTGCACGGTGCGGTCAACCAACAATCGTACCATTGAAGTTGGTCCGTATGAGACAACAATTCTCAATGGCATTGTGAGAGGTGCAGATTTTAGATCCTGTTTACTGAAAATATTGAAATTAATGAATTTCTTGTATGTACCCAGTTAGTGAAACTTACACATAATGCTTTATATTCCAAAGTGCCTGTGAAGATTTGTAATGTTTCAGCAAAACCACTACTTATACGGCCAAAATCCAAATTGTGCCAAATTTCTGAAGTTAGTGTTGTAGATAACTTGTCGTCTTTTCATTCTGATTGTTCTGATACTTCATCTTGTTCTACATCACCTTCTGAATCTGATAGTCCTTTGACAGAAGCTGAACAACTTGGCTTGAAAATTGATACCAACCATGTTACTTCCGAACTACTCCATCGTAAACGGCACGTACTTGGTAACTGGACACAAGTCTTTTCTAAAGGCCTGGCTGATATTGGATGCTGCAACCTTGTTAAACACAAGATTGTGTTAACTGATGATCATCCCTTCAAGCAACCGTATCGAAAGATTCCAGCGTCCATGTATGAAGAAGTCAAACAGCATCTGAAGGATATGGTGGATTGTGGTGTCATTCGTCCATCTAATAGCCCTTATTCTTCAAATGTAGTCCTCGTAAGAAAGAAAGATGGAAGTTTACGGTTCTGCATAGATTATTGTCACAAATCTCATTTTACATTTATATTATGGTATTATTATTTAATACAATTTGCTTGTACTAGTTTAAACATTGATTTAAAATCAATCATTAGGTAGTATTGTATCGACACGATACGGTAACACTTGACCCATTTTCACTGCTCTGACCATTTTTACGTCATCATAATTTGTACATGTTTTGGGTGTGTAATTCTCTAGTTAGTTTGGAACAGGTTTTTGACCAAGACAGACGTGTAACATTCTCTGGGTGGACGGACGGAACTGCCACGTCTGCAGTTATGCAACCGAAAATCTGTTGGGGAATGAATGTGCATTAATACTAAGTATTATCAACACCTGATACCAGGGTTATACGTAAACAGCAAAACATCGTTTGCTATGGTCGACACGTTACGGTTACATTGACATTTTGGGGCTCATGATGTCAGAGGACGTTTTCAACGTAGTTGGGCTTCCGGACGCTAACAGTGGACCTCGTGTTTGTACCGGTAACGCAGGCTGGTGCTGAGGACGGATACGCCTAGGTGGGCGTTGATATATCCTATCGTGGACGTCGAGAGGCGGGACGTGTATTGAGATTGGCATCTGAGTGACGTCAGTGTTGACGTCTAAGTGACGCCTGTATTTCCTGTAGTCGGCGTCTGTGTGACGTCGATGCGTCTATGTGGTGTCTGTGTGACGCCGTTGTCGACATTCGGGTGACGTCTGTGTGACGTTTACGTTAGCGGGAGATTAAGATAGTGGAGTGGCAGACTGGTAACAGCGTAACAGTGTGGCAGTAGTGACATTCAACCATATTACATAAGAAGATCTCTCTTTATTTATTGTAATTTATGTAAATAATATATTTGTTAAAACTTGTATTGTCATTTCTCAATTTCTTCATAACAATTAGGACTGCCCCTCTCTATGCTATTCCTGACCTGTGACAATTATCGTATGTTAAATGCCAGGACAAGAAAGGATGCTTAAATGTTACCTCGTTTTGATGATGCCATTGGTGTACTTGCAGATTCAAAGTTATTTTCCAAGTTAGACCTAAGGTCTGCCTATTGGCAAGTGGAGATAGAGAAGCAAGACAAGGAGAAAACAGCATTTTCTGTTGGTAATCTTGGTTTCTTGGAATGTAATCGCATGTCTTATGGCCTTACAAATGCACCCTCAACATTTCAGCGCCTTTCCGAGCGTTGCATGGGTGATATCCTTCTCAAGGACTGTCTTGTCTTTATCGATGATATTCTTATCTTTTCTAAAACTTTTGAGGAGCATATTGATCGTTTAGAATCTGTTTTTGCTAGGTTTGACAAGCATGGCTTAAAACTTAAACCTTTTAAGGATGAGCTATTCAAAACCTCAGTAGAATATCTTGGGCATGTTATTAGTCATGAAGGAATACATACAGATTCAGAGAAGACTTTGGCTGTCAGAAATTGGCCTGTCCCATCCAATATCAAAGATCTACGTGCTTTTCTTGGATTCACTGGGTTCTATCGCCGTTTTGTGAAAGACTACGCCCAGATAGCCCAGCCCTTGAACCATCTCCTGGAAAGTCATCCTATATCCAAAAGGTCCAAGGGGTCCAAACCCAAAGCCCCTGTTTCCTGGCAGTGGGGAGAAGAACAACAACATGCTTTTGACACTCTAATATCTAAACTTACTGAACCTCCTATCCTTGCTATTGCAGATTTCTCTCTTCCCTTTGTAGTGCATTGTGATGCTAGCACTCGTGGCCTTGGTGCAGTTCTCATTTAAGTCCAACATGGTGTTAAAAGAGTGATTGCATATGCCAGTAGAGGTCTTCGCCCTGCAGAGAAACATTATCCAATCCACAAACTTGAGTTTCTTGCTCTCAAATGGTCAGTTACAGACAAATGTCATGACTATCTGTATGGCAATGAGTTTGTTGTTAAGACCGACAAAAACCCTCTCAGCTATGTGCTTTCCTCTGCTAAACTTGATGCTGCACAGCACCGTTGGGTGGCTTCTCTGTCTTCTTATAACTTCTCTATTCAGTACTCAGTATTCAGTCAGGTTCCACCAACTTGGATGCAGATGGACTAAGCCGTCAGCTGTTTTCTGATGCCATCAACACCATTTGTGCTGCTGAAGTAGCTTCTATTCTCTCCATTGAAGCTCTTGCCTCTACTCCAGTTCATGATGAAGCAGGTGATGATGTAGAATTTTCTAACGAATTCCTTCAGGTTCCATGGTATAAGGAGCAACGTGAAGATTCTACTAAATCCCGGGTCATGAGCATCGTGTGTTGCGATTTTCAGTCAGGGGAGGAAAGTACCTTAGAACCCCCTCCAGTCCAGAGATTACTCCGTGAAAGGAAACGGTTGGTAATGGAGGATGGAGTTCTATACAGGGCTGCCACACATGATGGCCAGCGCGTTCGCCAACTGGTTGTTCCTTCAGCATATATGAATATTTGTTTCAATGGGGTTCATTGTGATGTTGGCCATCCAGGTAAAGAGAAGTCTCTCTGGTTAGCTCGCCAAAGGTTTTATTGGCCTGGCATGGAGAAAGATTTTGTTACAAGGATTAACTCTTGTTTACGCTGTGTTTGTCGCAAGACACCAGTCACGCATACATCTCCACTTCTCCCTATAGTAACTTCTCGTCCGATGCAACTTCTCTGTATATACTTCCTCAAGCTTGATCTTTCAAAAGGTGGTTTTGAGGATGTTCTTGTCATCACTGATCATTTAACCAGATTTGCTAAGGCCATTCCATGCAAAAAGACTACGGCTATTACCACGGCAAAAGCTCTTTTTGATCATTGTATTGTTCACTTTTCCTTTCCAGACAAATTCATTCTGATCAAGGCAAAAACTTTGATTGCAAGGTCATCAAAGAACTCTGCAAGTTGGCCAATGTCAAGAAATCTCGGACTACACCGTATCATCCCCAGGGCAATGGAAGTTGCGAGCGTTTCAACCGAACACTTCTAAAGATGCTTGGTACCCTGAAAGAACATTTAAATGCTGACTGGAAAAGTTTTATTAGTCCCCTAGTCCAGGCCTACAATTGTACAAGGCATGATTATACTTCTTTCTCTCCTCATTATCTTTTCTTCGGTCGTCATCCTCGACTTTCCATTGACTCTTACCTTGGTACTTATCCTAACCTTGATGACAATACTTCACAGAGTCACACAAACTATGTTGATCAACTGAAGGAGAGAATGCGATTCGCATATGATGTAGGAGCCAAGAATGCAGAGAAAAGGTCAAAGTTCAACCAGGCAATTTATAGCAGGAAAGTTAAAGAAAACAAGCTAGAGGTGGGGGATGTTGTCTTGGTACGGAAAGTCGGCATCAAGGGACGTCACAAACTGGCGGATAGATGGGAGTCTAACCCATATGTTATTCTTGATATCCCAAATCCAGATGTTTCAGTCTTCAAAGTTCAGCAAGAATCAAGGAAAGGTCCAGATAGAACTCTTCATAGAGACTTCCTTCTTCCATTCATTTCCATTCCTCTTGAAGAGCCTGTCCCCAATCCTGCTCCAAGGAGGAAACCGCCTACCAGAGCTGTTATTGTAGCAGATACTTCCAAGGATTCTGATTTATCTTCCTCAGAAACTTTGTCTTCTTTTTGCTATAGCATTCCTCAACGTAGACGACCACCTAGACTCACTGGTCTTCCAGACTCCAGTCCAATTACTGTTGACCCCACGACTCCTTATTCAAGATCACCTTTGTTGGATGCGAATCCCTCATCTTTTGCTTCTCCTGATCCTAGTCAAGGTTCATATATTAGTTTGGTTGCCCCTGAACAACCGCAGCCCAGGCCGAGGCGGGCCAGGAAACCACCTGATAGATATAGAGAATGGGTCGCTTCCCAGTTGGAGTTATTTGTCTAGTTCCCCTATTACAGTTGTAAATGCATTGGTCTTAAATCCATTCAAAGAGTTTGATTTTATCTCCTTAAATTTCTATGTTTTCTTATATACATATTGTTCATTGTGAATCATAGTCAACCTTTATTGGTACGATTGACATGTTGTGGTATTCGCTCGTATCATTTGTTCAGATTGGTATCTTTTGTAAAGTTTTATTACTATTACATACATGTATTGTCATGGCTGTACTATTTATGATAGATATTGAGCGCGTTGTCGTGTAATAATCATCCCATAAAATGTGATTGAATTTCATTCGTAAAGGTGTTACTGTGCCTTTAATATTTCTTTTTATTCAGTATTCAAGGTGTCCCTTTCAATTTAATTTTTCTACTTAATTAACATAATGTTCACTGCAAACATAATTTTCATATTATTATGTCAATTTTCTATCGGTGTTTGTGTATTTTGCTTCATATTCCAATTGTTATATGCTTTGCTTTGTTTTATTCTTATCTCTATTTGTGCTTAAATTACAGCAGAGATCTTTTCTGTGCCGTGTTATTACATTTCACTGTGTATTTCCTATATCCAAATTAGATTATTTTCATTTTTGTTCTATGTAGCTTGAAAAGATGTACATAAGCATTTTTTATTTATTTAATGTTACCCAGAATTATCATTATTATTCTTTTGAACTTGTAATGTGTATAATTAATCCATTAATTAGTCATCGGTTCATAATCTGCTGTCAGTTTCGTTTATAAGGGCGACAACTGCTATATCTTAAGTTACACTTCATACAACTATTACCTCCCATATATATCATGCTTTTGTCATTTCTGCTTAATGCTATTCTTTGTGTTGTTCATAATTCTGTTAGCAGAGGTTACTTATTACGTGTTAAGTTTCCGGCTGCATTTAAGTACTTTTATTCATTTTAATCGGAGACCGGGGTTCTTTATACTTATGGTAAATTTACATTTCGGGAGAAATGCCTTCCCGGGCGAAGGGAATATGTAACCAGGTTTTAAATTATAGTTAGTGCGAGTGTTTCCCAGGCGTGTATGTTCCGTTACGTATGATTAGCTTGAGTGTGAATACAAATTATCCTGTTATGGCAGTGAACACTTTTTATTTACATAATTGTTATATTCACGGTCTATGCACAATTTATTAAATCCTTTGTATCGTTCCTTTCTTCTTTATGTCATTCCACATTTGCTTCTCGTAAGAGAAAGATTGTCATTCTCGACTCAATACTTAACTTTACTTGATTTTACAAACATCATAGCTGTCCTGGTAAGCTTCTTTATCTTCTCATATGTCTTAATTTCTATTTTGCATGTCGTTCATAATTGTGTATTTTGTATTTGTGAAATTTTCTCTTTATTGTGTCTCTAAAATACTCTTTTGTTTGTTATAAGTTTCTTTTCCATTGCATATGAATAAAACATTATCGAACCCTTCAAGGCGTTTATTGAATAAATAGCCCCAGGTTACATTTACAATACAGCAGTGAATATATAGCAGGATTCTTCAACATATAACAATGAACATATAATAGGAATCTTCACTATACAAAATGAACATATAGCATGAATCTTTACTGTACAACAGAGACGAAATAGTAGGATTTTCCATCATGCAACAGTGAACATATGATATTAATCTTCACTATACAAAATGGACATATATCATGAATCTTTACTATACAACAGACAAGATATGGCAGGATTCTTCCTGATACAACACTGAACATCTAACACGACTCATCACTATTGAATATATAGATTGCAATTTTGCTATACAACAGCCAACATATAGTAGGAATCTTAACTTTACAACTGTAAATATATAACATATATATTATACAACAGTGAAGATACAGGAGAATCTTTACTATAAAACATCGAATATATAGCAGGATATCTACTACACAACAGTGAACTTATAGCTTAAATCGTTACTACACAGGAATCTTTACAATGGAAAAGTGAACATACAGCATGTTTACTATAAAACAATTAACATATAACAGGAATATTCTCTATACAACAGTGAACATATAGCATGAATCTTTTATATAAAACAGTTAGAATGTATCAAGAATCTTTACTATACGTTACTGAGCATATAACAAGACTCTTACCTATACAGTTGTTAAAATAAAGCAGGAACCTTAACTATACACGAGTGAACATATAGCAGGAATTTTTACTGTACAACAATTTTAATATTTCAGGAGCCTCCACTATACAACCGTTAACATATAGCAGATATCATAACAATGCAACAGTGAACATATTGCATGATTCTTTATTATACAACAGATAACCTTTATCAGCATTCTTAACTTTACGTCAGTTAACATATACCAAGCGTCTTAACTATGCAATAGTGAACATACATCACAATTATTTACTATACAACTGTAAACATATTGCAACAATGAGCATATTGGAGGTACCTTAAATATACAACAGTCATCAAACCTTTTAGCAGCATTCTTCACTTTATAACAGTTAACATGAAGCTGGCATCTTTAAAAAAAATGAACATATATTGCAAAGCCACTCGTGAAATCATACTCTTTGTGCTCACGAGGTGATAATATGTCAAAACTACACAAAAACACTTTTCTTTTCTTTTAATTACTGCTTCTAATTTTAAAAAAGCAAACAAAATATAATTGACATCTAATTTGAAAACCGCGCAAATTTTCTACAAAATGACGTCATACAGGAAACAAAATAAAATTATGTTTTTGCATTTTCCTTCCAGCATTTCATGAGTTTTTGTTTATGTCACAATTTTAAAATGGAACAATTAAAATCTGAAAAAAAACAATGAAATTATGTTTGGATAAACTTGCTGTTCCAAACGGTAAGTTTATCGACATGGTATCCACAGTTGTACATTAATGAACCACCGAAAACCATAAAATAAAGGAGGAATCTTTTATACAATAGTGAACGTATAGTAGGATTCTAACTATAAGACAGTTTACATAGCAGAAATCTGTATTACACAAGAGTCAACATATAGCAGGAATTTTTACTATACAACAAAGAACATATAGCAGGAACTTTAACTATACAATAGAGAACATAAAGCAGAATCTGTATTATACAATAAGGAACGTACAGAAGGATTCTTGCAAACAATGGTTAACATATAGCAAGATTCTTTACTTTACAACAGTGTATTTAACGCAGGAATCTTAAGTAAAACACATTTAACATAAAGCATAACTTTTTAATATACAACGTTTAACATAAAACAGTAATCGTAACTATAGATAATTGAGCATAAAGCAGGACTGTTGATTATACAAGGGTTAACATTTAGCAGTATTCTGAACTATACAACAGTGCACGTATAGTAAATATTATTCACTAAACAACAATGAACATATAGCTAAAACCTTTTCTATTCAAACGTGAACATATAGTAGGATTTTATACTATAAAATGGTTAACATATAGCAGGACTTGAATGTAATCTTGAACCATTTCTATACAAAAGTTAACATGTAGCAGGAATATAATTTGATAACGGTGAACTTGTAGCTGGAATCTTTACTCACTAAAAGAGAACATATAGCAGAAATTGTACAACACAACGGTTAACTTAACCTTGGTTCAAAAATTGAAGGGATCTTATTTGTACACGATATGTCGTTCCAAAGCATAGCCTTAGCGTATCACAGTCTTGCACGTTCCTCGGCATCGTTTGGCTGTGTCGGTTCCCGGTCCGGAATAGTTTCGTTAAGAGGGCAAGCATGTACTATTATTCTCGACAAGGCGGACGTCTATACCAATACACCACCCTCTCAAATTGATTTAACCCCAAACTGTCCTTTCAAAATTTATAGTTTCTACTGTAGAACCGCACGAAATATTTCACTTAAATGACAGCGATTTTTTTCAATACGAGCCATTTTATAACAAACATAAATTAACGATAATATATTACAAGTACCTGATTGGCAATTTGAAAACAATAAGTAAAATCATATATTGAACAGGTCACAGTACCTGTGAACACCGCCGGTGTTTGTTCGTCATTACTGTCCACCCATCTGTACACTCCTTCAACCTGCGCATCCCTGAGCCAGCAAATAATTGCGATCTTTGGAAAAATATTATGTAACAATACATATGTGCAAAACTATGGTAACAAACTCAGTAGCTAAAAATTATCGTAATATTCCATTTATTATATACCTGCCAATCTAATGATTCCTTTTTATTTTTCGGTTTTAAATTGATTTAAATTTACCGCCGTCTGTCAAATGCGCGTATGAATTCGAATGTGTTACGTTGTTTTGTGTAATGAAGTCAAAAGTTACAGAATTCACTTTATTTAGCAAAATAAGAACCAAATACTTTATGTTTTAGCAAAATTAACAAATCGCTAATACAAAAACAATTATAAAATGTCACAGCACAAAAACTAATAAAACACAATAAAACGGTACTTATTTTACGAGTATTCACTTATCGTCATTTTCTGTAGACGTAACAAAGTAAATATTCGTGTTTTTTTGGACGATCATAATATGCAGAATTGAGGGAAGTTCGTGAGTCAATCGCTATTTCTATAGATGACGCGAATTCGGTTTCTTCTTTGTATTGTCGAGTTGCTCATATTCATGATAATAAACATGGATAATGCGACAATTTATGTACTTTGAAATCCCAACAACTAGTTCACTGAAGTACATGTGTAGCTGTTTAGATAGAATGGAAGTGTTCTCTGCTTCGTGCTTATCCTCATGGTTCTTTGATAGACATGAGGAGCATGTTCCTGAATACTGACATGCTTCAGGAGCGTGAGTGATTTAGATAATTTCATGTATTTAAAAGTTGACAGGTTTTACCAGTTTTATTGGTGACGCTATTTTTAACAAAGCGGAAAAAGTTCCGAGATTACACACGATACTCGCATGATACGGAATCAGAAAACGACAGTATGGTGATACGGATTTTTCAAAACGGCGTGCTGTGTTTTCACTGCTGGATATGGAAAATGAATTTGATAGGCATATAATAAATAAAAGAAAAAAAACTAGTATTGTTAGGTACCGCCTTGGAACGGTCAGTAAAATGTAAATTTACTTTGGGAGTTATCTTTAGAAATCGTTATTGAAAGATATTCGAAATACAATCATGTTTTGTCTAAATAAAGGTTTTATAGCACACGTTACGATAGTGTCAGAATACACCTTAGACCGAAGGATCAACAAATATGACCTTTCAAAAAGCATCAGTGTATGTTTAACAACACTTGCGCTATAAAACATGAAGCTGGCAATATCTAGCATATGTTCATGCTTCACTATAGGGAAAGTTGTCAGCATTTACTGTATGAAAGAAGCTAAACAAAGAGAAACAGTATTTAATAAAAAGTTTGTTTCTACTTATAGTATGATTGGCTAAAATAACTTGCCAAATACAGGATAATATTAATGGACCTTTTTCATCGTCTGTCGAAACACGCCCTAATATAAGAAATATGCTGGAAATTATTTTACAAGGTGGCCATTTTTATTTCCATGTTACCGACTGTTTTGATAAATGTGTTGCTTCGTTTAAAATATATTTGGGGTTACTAGCTTCTTACATACTTCAACCACTTTTTACGGTTTGATCTTACAATTGTATTTAACCCGTTGGTTTTTACGATAATCATATTTTTGAAAACC
The DNA here is from genome assembly GCF_026914265.1 of Mya arenaria. Classification (NCBI taxonomy): domain Eukaryota; kingdom Metazoa; phylum Mollusca; class Bivalvia; order Myida; family Myidae; genus Mya; species Mya arenaria. Next base: position 66,599,092 of record NC_069131.1, on the reverse strand, counting down.
GACAAGATGGGATCTGGGATTTTTCCTCTACTGATCACTAACAAATTGATAAAGCAAGACTACATTCGTACTGTTTCAAACTTCATTATGAATAAGTTTAATACACACTCTCTATCAAAGGAAAAAAAGTTAAACGGTGTCATTACTTAATCAAATAAATTCATTTCAGAAATATGAACTTGGGGATATCATTTCAAGATATTCTAACAAGTTACCATTGTTACTTATATGATTTTAAGTAGCAGTTATTTTGCGCATGGCTGTAATGTTCCAGTATGCTTTGTAAATTATGTTTAAGCAGCTGTTTATATTAAGAAATACTTTATTATTATGATTTTTGTTATCATAGTGTCAAATGCTGTATTTAACTTGCACAAGTCCTTAAACACAACTACCATAATACCTCAAAATCAAAAGCAATGGTAAAAAGAGGTGATAACGCTCTACATTAGCAAGAAAAATCCTGAATAGTTTTGACATCGTACTGTTTGTTTTAAAACCATGATGATACATTGTTATGGTTATTAACTTCAGGATTCATATTAACTACAAAAAGGGGATGATTTAACAGTTATCTGCTTTGCAACTGAAGAAATTTGTTTCCTTGCACATCTTTAATAACTGCAATCATAATGATATAATCTCTGATCAATAAAATAGTGTATTGACTGGTTACTGCTTTGATACAGCTTGACTGAAAACTAAGAAATACGATTTCCACATATTTGTTTCTTTTCATTTACTCATGAATATATCGGTACACGAGAATTACTCGGGAGGTGTTGTCTTTTATTGAATGTTTGGTATTCTCATTGCAAAACAGTATGTTCAAATTATTTCAATATAACCACTAGATTAGGATAGTTATAATTGTCAAGATTCACAATTGATTTTTAAGGCAAATATAAAATATCAACAAGGAAATTACTGTGAATTCAAATCACGAAGGGAACTGAAGAATAGATATGTAACACTCTTTTTTTTAAAGTCGATATTAATTGGAATTTGGCCGCGTTTACTTGCAATTAACATAGGTACAAGAACCATGTACTCTTTACTACCCACACCCTAACCCTTACACCTTTCTTTGTCACATTAGGTGTATCATTCATACACATACTACGAAGGTACAACTTGATTGATTAAGACTTAATTTGAATGCAAACATAATAGATAGGGAATGATAAAATCACCAACACTTAAACAACTGCATAATGTTTCAGTTGGATTTTTTAAGAATACATGTCTTACAAACGTAAAGCTTCCACTACAAACAATCAAAGCCACGATACATTTTATGCGATTGGGATATATTCTTAATATCGACTTGTACTTAAAAAATAAACTGCAGCAGTCAAAAAGCACTTTCACGATTACTTACTTAACTCTTTGACGCGAACGTTTTCATAATCATGTTTTGGTGAATCTGGACTTAAAATAAGTCTAAATACAAGGCAAGTAGTACGTCCTTGTTTTCGAATTATACTCTAAAGAAAAAGTTTAGTCAGTATTTTCATTTTTGAACTAAGTCAACAATTTTGAAAATGGTTTAAGCAAATACGTCTTAACAACAGATGGTTGACCTATTTATTATCAATACATAGGTTAATCACTAATTTGCCACTGCATACAGTAGTTTTGCTATTTTTTTCGAAATTCACGTGGTCGGCATGGTCATTTTGTCGGCAATTTTATCAAATGAATAGTATAGTGGTCACATTGAAATAATCTGGACACAAAATATCGATAACAATCATAGGACGTCGCCCAGGCTTATCATTAGATAACAGAAATATCGCTTTAGGATTGCTGGAAGCCGGTATACGCGTAGCTGTCGTCGCACGTCGTTTTAATGTTCACGAACGGACTATTTTTCGTCTGCAAGAACGATTCATTCAAAAAGGCAGTGTTAAGGACAGGCCGCGGTCAGGCAGACCTCGTAAAACGACGCCACGCGAAGATCGGTACATAGTGACGTCATCTCGACGTCATCGTTTCATGGTTGCCCGGAAGATCGCAAATCAATTGAGAATTGTCACAGGAACCAGAATTTCGGTTTTCACTGCATGTAATCGTTTGAAGGCCGCACGACTTCGCGCTCGTCGCCCTTACGTTGGCATTCCGCTGAGTGCGCGTCACCGTATAACACGTCTAAATTGGGCTCGCCAACGTCTTGGCTGGATAAGACGGCACTGGAACAGGATCGTTTTCACAGACGAATCCAAATTTAATCTGCAAGGGGCAGATGACAGGGTGCGTGTATGGAGACGCAAAGGTGATCCTGCTAACGTCATCCAACGTGATCGATACGGTGGTAGAAGTGTTATGATATGGGGCGGGATTTCATATAGTGGGAAAACAGAACTTAAAACAATACGTGGAAATCTAAATGCTGTTCGCTATTATGATGGAATCATTGTTCCCGTCGTTGCACCGTACATAGCCAACCGTCATGCTGATATTCTACAGCAGGATAACGCTCGCTGCCACACTGCACGTTACACACAAAACGTTCTGGCTGGACACAACATCGACACCCTTGATTGGCCTGCAAAATCACCCGATCTCTCACCGATCGAGCATATGTGGGATTAATTTGGACGTAAAGTACGTAGCAGAGATGACGTCAAGAACGTTGCGGACCTTGAGCGGGCTTTACAGGAGGAATGGGCGAGAATACCACTTCACGTTATTAGAACACTAATAAACAGCATGATACGTCTGTGTGTTGCTGTTATTAAAGCGAGGGGTGGGCACACTAGATATTGACATCGACAGAATTTTTCATTTGGACCCCTAAGCTAAATATGACGTGTAAAATACTGGCATCAGCTGGTATTGTGTGTTTAAATTGTTAACAAATGTTGGATATTAAATAAACTATGTGGTAAGTCAAATGTTTATACGTTATAGTCTTATTTCCGAAAATTATTTGACAAAGTAGAAGTACTGACTAAACTTTTTCTTCTAAACATATTATTTTTATATAATAACTAGTTTACATGAATTTGTTTGATTTTTCTCTCTGTTATATAAAACTGCCTAAAAAGGTTATCCAGCTGATTAAAGCCAGGAAAGATATAACTCCATTATCCATAACGGACACTAATGAATCCTGGTTACACCAAATAATTGTATCGAGAGTTATAAACTATTATAGTTTGAATAATAGAATTAAATTCTTACTCAGGTCAAAGAAGATAAGCGTTTAGAACATACTTGCATATTCTTTATTACCGCCCTTCTTCATGGTTTGATTTCACGAAACCAATGTCAGGTTAACACCTCAACGTCAAAAATTAATGTCAGTAGCAAATCATGAATATCTAAATTTTACCAAGCGAATATATCCTAGGATTACTAGTCCAATACAAACTCTTCATCAAAATAAAACGGTTCAAGAGATGTTCGCGGGGTGTTACAGTCTGAGTCACGCGACCGAGATGTACAAGAGCGGTATAATTTGAATAGGAATACCCGCGTAGACGGTAAAGTTTGGGTGAAAATACCCGCGTAGACGGTAAGTTTGGGTGAGAATATCCGCATAGATGGTAGATTTTCGGTGGGAATACCCGCATAGACGGTAAAGTTTGGGTGAGAATACCCGCGTCGACGGTAAAGTTTGGGTGAGAATACCCGCGTAGACGGTAGAGTTTGGGTGAGAATACCCGCATAGACGGTAGAGTTTGGGTGAGAATACCCGCGTAGACGGTAGAGTTTGAATGAGAAAACCCGCATAAACGGTAGAGTTTGGGTGAGAATACACGCGTAGACGGTAGAGTTTGGGTGAGAATACCCGCGTAGACGGTAGAGTTTGGCTGAGAATACCCGCGTAGACGGTAGAATTTGGGTGAGAAAATATTCGCGTATAAGAATCAAAGCGCTTAAAGCGTTGAATGGATTTCTGCCTGCAACTCTTTGTGAGTATTGTCATGCAATTATAAAAACATATTTATAAACATGAACATCTAAAGAAAGTATATTCTCGCTTATAATTTCCTTCGCGAAACTTAGAGTGTAATGCTGTTTCTTAATGAGATCATGAAGTATAGGTCACTTGAAATGAGGAATACGCCAAATAGTTAGTAATAAGGTATGGAGTAATTCTCAATATCATATAAAACCTAATCGGGAGCTTTGGTTTCATAAAAATTGCACTACCACGGATAAAGCATAAATGATTTTTAGTCAAATCTACTTTTCACGTCAAACTTGACTTAGGCGTATTTAATTTACTACAAAGATATGCCAGCTAAACCACGTGCATTCCAACAAAATGCATTGGACACATCAACTAAGTTAATTGTTTAAGGCTTCTTTCTAAAACGCCAAATACCTCTTGGTGGAATCACCCACATACTATTTATTCCCCTTATGTTTGATGTACATGAATCCTAATAGTGCTCTCAGCATATGTCAATCGTGGACAAAAAGAACGTATTCATATCAGTTGTATTTTTAATATGCATATGCATTATGCTACATGGTCAAGACATTGGACTGAAATTACTGAGACAAACTGAGAAATATTCACATACTTTCCGTTTCATTCGGCATTACTTGACTATGACACAAATTGTATGAAGTCGATAGCCTGTCAACGCTTTACGCGATTTGATTTGAATGGTAAAAGTGTATAAATTCATTTAGTAATGGTTAAAAGGTTGTTAGTATGTACTTACACAAGAGAATTATTATGCGACATAGATTTTACAAACACAAGTAAAAACTAACAATCTCATTACAAACTAGTCAAGTAATAGCCGATCATGTTTAGCAATTTTAAACATAGAAACTATGCTTATGATTGAACTACAATCACCAAAAACTGATTGTAAGATAAATGAAGTATTATTAATTCATTTAAAACATCATCAATTAATATTTTACGCCTAATTAGCATTTAATTGCTTCATAAAACGATCCATATTATTTCCGGGTTTTGAAGACTTCTCAGTGTTTATTTCCGGGAAATAAACTTGTTCGAATGCGATGACCTACATTCTATTCTTAGGCACAATTTACATGTAGATATTATCGGTCCTTGGCCGAAGCAAAATCTAAACACAGGTATATAGGGGTCTGCTTTGTAATATATATATATATATATATATATATATATATATATATATATATATATATATATATATATATTACAAAGCAGACCCCTATATACCTGTGTTTAGATTATATATATATATATATATATATATATATATATATATATATATATATATATATATATGTATTTATTCGCCAAAAGTTAAAAAATATTATGTCGATCTGCCGATGCGATTTCCGAGATACGGTTATAATAGTCTGAAGGTCTAGCGGCCTACAGCCTAAAAAAAACAGGGCAGTGTATTTAGGATGAGAATACACACGCGTATGAAGTATACACGGGAAAGCGGCATAGTTTGTGTGGGTGTACACACGCGTATGAGAATACACGTATGATGTTATTTTCTAATTTCGGAAAGCGTTACAAATTTAACCCAACCAGCTAGATTGGTATAAAGATCAAAATAATTTTAATCAGTTTTTTATCAACGAGAAATATATAAGAACCACCTGAGGTCGGTCAGGCTGTGTTAATATCCGATTGGTTAAGGTCATATAATTTAATGAATTATTTCAAGAGATTAACTGATGGGGGTAATAAGATACCATTTATTTCAGTACAAACAATCATTGCGATATATATGAAGAGCAAAAATAGACAAGTAACACAAATATCGTCTGACATTTGCAAGCGTTGCATTGATTTATCTCAAGGATGAATTCTATGTTTGCTGCATTACTCTAAAATAAGACGCATTGAAAGCATTTTCGGTCCTGAGTGCTATGGCTACCACGTGGGAACGCTATTTATAATATAACTGTGTTGGTCCATTCTGCCTCTAACAGACATGAAAACAATCAACCCGAGACTAACGGACACCAGGTACCGTCGCTTTGTAATGTTAGGTACAATGCGGTAGCGAATATATACAATATATACACACAGAGTAAAACCGTATCGAACGTCATTTATTCGAGGAAAAGTAATGCAGGATGCATATGACAAGTGCAATAAACGTTTTGTTATTACAGGATCAACATATATATATATATATATAGTATGATGTATTTTGCTATTAAATTTCGGCTTGTCCTTGTATTTTCCATTGTAAGTTTTAATCTTTAAAAATGGAAACCATTTGGGTTTATATTACAGCATTTGCGGCAAAATTGTTCATTTGAACAGCAATCCTTTTAAGTTTGCCTTAAACTCTTCAACCAACTATTGGATGGGTCCTAATAGAATATACTGAGATAAGCTTGAATAGTTAACGTGTACAAATAGTCTTGAAATAAACTTTAAAAAGATAACGTACATCTTCAGCCTATACACATTGAACTAAGCTAGCATTTTAAACTAGATGTAATTTGCTAAAGATATAGTTAATACGTTAACATGACCTAGTACTTTCATTTCTAATACCGTGGCGACATACCCGATAAAGATCATTAAAGAACACAGAACATAAAATCGCTTAACAAGTAACACATACGTATCAACAAAAATGAAATTATACAAATACAAACAATATATACACGTCGTAAAAGTACGAATAAATACAAATTTCAACACACAAAATTGAAAAAAAATGAAATTAATTGTTAATGTAATTGCCTCTGCTATACTTTCAAAAACAGTGGCACTACAGTTGTAAGCGCACTCCTTTCTCACCTAGGCGACCCGGCTTTGATGCGCATGGGGCGCATGTGTTTTTGGTATGTGGTCACCAAGCCGGACAAGTGGGTTTTCGACGCGATCTTCGCTTTCCCCCAAAACACAAGACCACACTCTCGCGTTAAATCGTGCCAACTAGAGTGATTAATATAATGTTGTAATGACTTGTTGCACAATCACTGTAAAGTAAATATGTTTAAACTAGCAGATCATGAGCTGATCATGTTATATTATAGCTTAAACTAGACCTTTTGCCTCCTAATTTTTCATTTTATCGTGTCACTACTATAGTTTTATTTCACTCTTGGCAGGAACCCTATAAAGGACAGAGAAGTAGTTTCATAAAAAGTAGTAAAAACAGATATATTTAAAGTGTAAAAAAACAATACAAATATTATTATTAATGAAATACAAAAGTTCAATATACAAGATTCAAATTATTGACGTTATCTTATATTTTAAGCAGTAAACATGGTTGGTTTTTATTTGACATGCCATGGTACAATAAGCAATCATCAGCAGAATAATACAATACAAATTATAGGGACAAGCCCATCAGTCAGAACTTAAAGTCATCATACATATACAATTTGTTCAACATGCACACACCTGCAATGATTTTTATTATATCATTCAAGTAAACAATAAATAAAAAGATGAATTAAACAAGCTAAATATAAATGTTTCACGATATTAAACGTTTAAGGTTGCTTAAGCTCTCAATTTCAATTACTGTTTTTATTTCATACAGCATAAAACATTCCATAATACATTTTTCATTAAGACAAACTAATGACACAAAATTCCATCGGTAACATTCGACAAATTTCACAGCATTATCAACCTCTTACCTGGATAAGTGAGATCGGCCAAAGGTTTTAAAACATTAACATGGTGACGTTTCTCTACAATTAATTGCCACTGATTTCAAATTAGTTCGCGTCATGACGTTGACTTTAAAAAACAACTACGCAAATGGCATAAGCATACTGTAACCAATCCAACTCTTTCTTATCCTCGATCATGCCACGCAATTCATTCTTAATATAAAGGCATTGGTATAGAATTCCTTCCCTAGATGATTTCAAAGGAAACTTTGGTACCTTAAGTTGATTTGTCCGACGATAAGCGGTAATACATTGAAATGAATTATGTTTGCTTAGTCTTGAACAGTACAAACGAAAATAATGTTCAATATCTATTGAGTGTTAGGCATCATAGCATCTGATTGTAGGATTATGGTAGAGTACAAACGGAAAATCATAACAAAAAAACATTTTGATGCTTGTTCATATCTTCTTCTCACATAAATAACGTTTAATTATTGCAATGCAAGTATAGTCTTTCCATCCTTTGTTTTCATTCATTCCAAGGCAATTTTTCACTTTGCCTCCACTCGGCTCTGTCGCAGCAAAGCTCTCGAAATCCCATGCATCTCCAGATTCCCATGTCCACGACCCTTCATTTTCGTTATCGTTAGCTCCGATCCATACTGTATCAACATTTGCTTCATTTATTTGGGTGTGGACGAAGTCGTACTCCTCCTGGCTTGTAATCGAAACAAGGTAGGCGTTGACATTCTCGCATTTGCTCTTTGCATCGATCCAAGTTTCCTCCGAACCACACAGCTGGTAACAAGACGTTTGGAACCTTCTCCAGCCAGCCTCACACTATTAGAAACAAGGTAATCAATTAATTACAAGGGGATTCACTTTTCTGTTAAAACTTAATATTCATTAAACCTTTACCTCCCAGAAATGAACACACTATTGTATACTTGATTTTAGAAATATAAATGGTGTAAGTATCGTTCGTACCTGTTGTACAACAGCTTAATATAACTTAAAAAAGAGTCGAAAGTATTGGGTTTCCACAGTGCAATCACTTTTCTTTTTTATAGATGTTTCTTATCGTTTGAATAAAAAAATGGAAAACTGTATATTAATTAGGGATGAACCTTTCTACAATCATTTTCCCCAAGATATAAGTCTTTGTCTTCGCAGTGTATAGCGCTCTTGTTTCTCACGAAGGCAGCCAGGTCTCGAGACCTGGTCTGTGTGCAAGTAAGCTAAATTGGTGGTCACTTAACCACGTTGGTTTTTCCGGGTTATTTTGGTTTCTTATCGAACACAAGACCGAACTCACGCATAACATCGTGCCGACGAGAGTGACTTAGCATAGATAGTGTCAAAGAGTGCAAAAACACATATTTAATAATGTATCCTTTGATAATCAGATCTTACCTCAACCTCACAAGTCATGTCGTGCTCGGTCCTTTTGCCCGTGTTGATACATTCTACAATGTTCTTGGTGAACGACGGGACGTAGCCTTCTTTACAGTCGAGACGAACCTTGCTGCCAATCCCGTTCATATTCCCTCCAACGACAATCTCATTCGATACAAGAAGCGGTCCACATTCTGAAAGGCACATTTGGTCGATAATTGTTGAAATTTCAGTGGTATTAATTACATCCAGTAAAATGTTCTTCTATCAGATATGTTTAAACAGTAATTAACAATTATCTCATGAGCTGTTTTACAAGCATGTTTATTATGTGTTAACAATAACCAATTTTAATTTCATCGTATTGTGAGTAAACGATTATTCGAAATTCGAGTACAGAGGAGGTCTAAGAATTTATATGGCAAATGAAGCTCGGCTTTTCCAATGAAACTTGTCATGGTTATCGTTACAGCATTGTTGTCTCCTGTTTGCAAACACTTTATTTTTGGTCGTCAAAAACCGTACAAGATATTAATATGAAGCCCTATAAAAACTTTGCCGTTGCCAAAACACTTATAAACGCCAAGGTCAAAACTCTGGTGTTAACAATTGTTGAGTCATGCCTTTTTTTTAGAATTAGTAACTACACAGCGATGACATTCGTTCCGCGGCGCTATTGTTGAAATAAATAAAAGATAATCAATATACATATAAAGAAAGTCTACCTTTATTCTAAACAAAATAATACACACTAAGCGATTTGAACTATATTTAATACACAAAGAAGCGAATGCATTCAAATGGAGCAATAGCTACTAAAACTTATCTTAGCAAAACAATTTTTATATGGAAAAATATAATATTTTATTGCGTTGGCAACTCCTACAAAATACCTTTAGCGATACCCGCACATTTTTGACATTTCTTTCTAATTGTTTTAAACCGAATGCTATGAATTAAAGTTAATTCGCTATTTTCACAACGGAATTTATTTTAACTTTACATATCATCGGGATATAATTTGTAAGCATTTCTGAGTGCAAAATATCCATAAATATGGATTAAATAAACATGTTTTGGTTGTAAAATAGTTTACTTAGTAACCACCAAAATGTATATTCACTAGCCCTTATTCAATTAAATGTGGACTTACAAGCTCGGAACTTTTGGTAACATACGGGTTAATATGGGTGCATATATGAAACTAATCACACCTACCTTGAATACAATGAAAGAAACTAAACAACGCGTTTTGTACAAAGAAGTAGTGGACAATGTAAAAATGTATTATAACTCAAATTTGTAAAAACTTGACATAACTGTAATTCTTGTGACCAAAGAAGAGTTCAACAATATAGTTGGTCCGAAAGTATTGTCGAAAGCATGTCGTCAAATATATAATGAGGTATATATGAAATAAAAGTGGCCTTAAAGATAACTAAAATCTTGTATGTACTGATTATGACCTTTTGTTTCACATTTTCCTGCGTGCTGGTCGCATCTTTCTCCCAAGTTGCACGTGTTAGATCCACAGGGTAGAGTGTCCTGGAAATAAGAAGTATATAGAAACAGTTTTCAAGAACACTTTCTTTTTTCATTCAAACATAGAATGTTTTGAAATGAATTGAATGATACCTTAAGCATTAATATAATTCTGACAATGTGCACTGATGTATAATACAATAACCATTACTCTGTGATCATTTGTTTGATTTTAAAATAATGCTGAATCATAAAATATAATCAAAGCTGCTTGTATTCCGATCCGTTCAAAAACTGGACATTAGTAATTTGCACATTGCACAATCATTTTTGTATCTAATTAAACTAAATTAATCTGTTTAAACTAAGTAGTACTACTAGCATTCTGTGGCCTTTTTGGAAGATACGATGTGCACATATCAAGAATCTCAAATGCTATTATCTTTCTACATTGCTCCCCTTGACAAATTGGTAATGTTATATGAAATAGTTAGATTTGAATAACTATGATTCGGTAATCCATATACCCTAGAGGTCATCCCCATGATGAGAGCGGGTTCTTTGTGCGATTATGCTTTTTTACAATATTTTTAAACAAACATGTATTTTGATTGTCATATCGTGTTATTCCTAATACCGATAATTGAAAAATGAACTTGTCTATAACTGAATACAAATATGAATATCTCCAGGATTATGCTATGTTTTTACTGCATTATTTATTTGAAACTACTGAAATAAGCCAAGAGGCCGAAAGTTTAGTAATAAACCGCCGTTTAATGACACAGGTTAAACGTTAGAGACACAGAAACAAACAATCACAAACCAGAAACATGGAACAACAGCACAAAACTCCACACACAATACAGCACATATATACTCGTATATAAAAAGCTGGGTGTGTTTATTAGGGCCTTGAAATTTACTGGGAATGTCGCATAATTGCAAAGTTACCTCGCTTGATATGATTCTGGGGCCCTATCACATCCTAGGTGGGCTTTATTGGGTCGATTGATCAAATTTTTGTTTAGGTTGACAAAGCTGTTATACACACCGTACTGCAGATCACATGTGTTAATATGAATCTTCCAGAGAGTAAACAGCGCTGAAGTTCACAAAGTTGTTAACTTTAACAGAGTGATAAACAATCAGTCCAATTTCAGCTTTTATTGAAGATATGGATAGGCAATATCATTGCATAAGCAATATTACATACAATGAATATATGTAGGAATTACGAATGGGAAGGGTCTCGTAGCTGTACAAATAAATTGTATTATTTTTATACATTTTCCCACAAACGAGAAAGTTATCAAAATATAATTCAACAAAAGGGAAAATATCTTTGTGGAAAGTTATTGACGAAGCGAGTGAAACCGCAGAAAATCCGAGAAATTAGTGCTATGCACGTGAAATCTAAGGCGCAGTTCTCACTTCATATATGTTGCAGACGTCAATAAAGAACTTTCATTTCTATTTTATTTCTTATGGAGTTTCTTTTATTCTGTTTAAATACAACTCTAAGCTGTATTTAGAATAACAAAATGCGTATAAGAACGAAACCATTAAAAAAACGCGTTGCGCACTTGCGGATTCAGGAGGGGTGGGATTCGTCCGGAGCCACCAACCCCATCCCAAACCGTAAAACGCAAGTCAACATGATTCCTCAATTGTAAAATATCGGAGTAAATTGGTTTCTGTTAAGGTAAACAGTATCACGATCCTTCTAATTTAAAAGAATTCGCTTTCGTTACAAAGGTTTTTTCACTGTAACTATTCATCAGACAATAATTCTCTAAAAATCGTTAAGTTAACTTTTTGCTGACGGTGATTTATACAGTCGAAACTCGTTGGCTCGATATTTCATGGCTCGATATCCTCGTTGGCTCGAACCAGATTGAAAGGACAGATTTATTTTACTCTATGTTCATATAAATCGATCGGATGGCTCGATATCTTAAGGGTCGATATTTCTCCACGCTCGATGTCATTTCTGCGGGTTCAAGTAAGAATCTCACACCTTGATTTGTTTTCTTGGCTTCATTTAGCACAAGGCGCTAATCGATAAAAATCGCTTGATTTTATTATAATTATAACCATTTTTTTTAATGGTTTAACAGTTTGAAAAAACATGCCATCACTTTTTGTTCTGTCTCTAATTGTTATCCATGTATAATTTTCATTGCATTTTGATAAATATGTTTGTTGTTTTCGCATAATAATTGTTATAATAAATAAAAAAAACAAATGATATTTTCGATGTGTAACTATGTCCAATAACTACTCTTCTCTTGCGGAGATAGCGTAGCCAATTACAAAAGAGGTAAACAAGACTTTTTGTAACGAATACATCAAAAACAATTCTAAAAGCAATCCCGCTTGGCTCGATATTCTAGAGGCTCGAAGTATTTCGGCCTGTCCCCAGAATATCGAGCCATCAAGTTTCGGCTGAATATGATTCTATTTTTGTTATCTGATAAAGTGATACCTCTAAATTAAAACGCACTGTTGACATGTTATTGTACGCTGCACAATCTATCTGTCCGTCTGTCTGTTTTGCTGCTGAATTAACACCGCCATTCTACCAGGCTGCTAACATTGCACAGCCAGTTTGTAATGCTGCTAACAGTGTCGCTAGGCTGCAAGGCTGCTAACGCTTCACCATCAATCTGTTTGGCAGTTTACTTTATGTCGCCACGCTGTCAAGCTGTTATCGTTACACCGCCTGATTTTTAGGCTCCTTACTTTAACCCACCATGCTTCAATGCTTCACTGTATTGAAGCGAGCATAACCTCAATGCATACTTTAGCAGTTTACGTTACACGGTCATGCATCCGGGTTACTAACTTTATAACTCAAGTCTGTGTGGATGCTTACTCTATGCCACCAGACTACTAGGCTGCTTACGTTTCACCGCATGTATGTTTGGCTTCTTACTTTATGCTGCCATGCTGTCAGCATGCTAACGTTACACCGCCGATATTCTAGGTTTCTATCTTTTTGCCGCCTGGCTGTCAGGCTGATATGCTGCGAACGTTTCAACGCCAGTCTGTAAGACTGCTTTTTGACACTAGCATGCTGCTTAACGATATGCAGTCAGTCTGTAAAGCTGCAGAGCGTACACCGCCGGGTAGCTAACGTTTCGCAACAAGGATACTAACTTGATGCGCACTGGTTGCCAACAGATATACACTGTCGCAGGATTTATACCCGATTTAAAGTAACATTGAACTAAGGTCCGTTGATCCCTTGAAGAAGACACAAACACATGGTTTACGAGCATAATGAGTTTTTATCATTTTCTCAAAATGTTTTGCTCTTCACACACACATGTGTTTGTGTGGTACATTGTTGTTGTTTTTTAGTCAAAGAAAAGCTGCGCTTTGGTCGTTTATTTGTGTGCTTCATCGCAAGTAATATGTTAGTAGTCATCTATGAAAGCATTCAATATTCGTTTGTCGTTTTATTTATGGTGTTAAAATAATCCTCGTTGCTTGTGTACTATAACTGAAAAAAAAACTTATTAGCATAAAAGTATCTATAAGCCATAATGATATATTCTTATTCTCCTGGAAGACTTACCGGAAACTCCTGCTTTGTCCAGTGTACAACGCCGCTTTTGCCAAATACAGGTCTATTAGTAGATGCATCTGTGAAATCCTCAAGAATGTTCAGCTCACACAGTTTATAAAGATTGAAATAGTTAAAGGCCCGACAGGCCACCCTTGCTGTACACTCTTCCCAACACTGTTCTAGGCTAACCTGGGAGAAGATCACTGTCGGCATGGTGACGTTAGATGCCATGCTAAACTGAAGTTCCGACGTTCGAAACTGAGATGTCGCTACGGTGGAATCAAATAGCACAAACGCCACGAACCACTGCAGCCTTCTCAGTTTGAATGCAAGTTTACAAATTCCAGTTATATCTGCCATTTTTCTTCGCAGTTACGATAAAATGTTGATTATTTAAACACGATGTTCTGTTTTTTCCGAAAACAGAGAAAAAAAAATTTAATCCTTCATCTGCGCAATTTCTATTTTTTTGTTTTGTATCTGTATCTTGTGTGATGTTTTGTATTGACAGTATTGTAAATTGAAAAGTTGGAATGTTTACACCTTGAAATATTGTTAGATATAAATGACAATTAGAAAATAACGATTATCCTTTCATTACAATACAGGCAAATATCAGGTGCTTTCAAAATATGTTTTAATTAAACTCGCTGTAATATGCGCATGTCTGACTAAAAAACAAATACTAGAAAACATCAATATTATAATACTGCTAATTGTCGAGTATTATATCATGTGAACCTTATTCTATATTTCATAATTATTCAGTTTAATAAAAAAATCCATTTAACTTTTTATCATTTCTTTCAATTTCTTTTCTCATACGCTCCTGAGATGGTATTCATTAACATATTTAGTCATTTCCTAACTTAAGTCATTTTCCTTCGTATTTCACTGGTCGTATAATACATTAACTTAGAAATATCTGATTTACTTTATTTTCATTAATTTTATGTAATACCTTATGATTTTTAGGTCAGTTGGTCGAAGGTCAATGTCGTGGTGACCGTAAGATTACCTAAAGCTGAAAATCGTTTTTTAATAAATATGATAAATTTATGGCCCAAAGACCTTAAACTTCGTCGAAAGGTTGGCCATAACATGCAGAGGAACCCTTTTGCTATAGAGGTCAATGGGTCGAGAGTTAAAGTCGTTGTGACCGTAAGCTGAAATACCATTTCCGATCAATAATTGAAAACGCGTAGGCCTTGAGACCTCGAACCTGGTAAAGCTGCCTGAAAAATGACCAGTATCCTAACTTTTTTCACGTCAGCTGGTCAAGGTCTTGATGACCTTCCGATCATCTCTTTTACGAATGACTATCGTTATATACAGGTACCGTTCCCCTTTAAGCACGTATCTCAGCTGGGATCCATAAAATATTATGTGATAGGCGGAAGCCGTAACCATTAAACGCGTTAATCATCGTTCTAAACCCATGCGAGACAACGCATTTTTCGTAGGATGAAGCCTGTTAGGAATATTGGACATCGACTCTTAATTAATACATGGACCCAACGATTAACCTTGCACGTAATACTTAAAATATATCGAGACTTCTTGTTCTTTTGAATGTAAGTGGTTACCGTTGCTGTTTCAAGCAGTATGAAGGTAAACCCCTCCAAATCTTACTTAGACCTTTGGGACAAGATCACAGTTTTGAGAGAAACACTTTCCCATGGTAATCAGGTTATATTAAAAAAAAATATTGACTTCAATGCGCACTCAAAGACGGGTACTGCGACTATGCAAGTCTCCCTGATGTGTTGTATTTCCGGTGTAACTTAATATGCCAGATATATTTTTAAGTTAGGAAAGGTAAAAGAAACAAGAGCCGTCACAGGAACGTGACAAATAACCCCGATTTGGCCTTGTAATAGTAACTTCGGGGTGCGTAGGACGTTAATTGACAATCGGTTTCTAACGTCGCAAAGTGTCCCAAAAACGATTGCTGTTCAATGGGTTCTGCCATAGTTAATAATGGAAGGTTACTGTCGAAGATATTCTCGAGACCAGTTTTGCTCCTTAGGTCTTTCTAAACCCTACGTAATGATTTGATCACCGGTTTCTAACGTCCCCAAGTGTCCCAAAAACGCTGCTTTTCAACGGGTTTTGCCATAGCTTATGATGTGAAGTTAATCTCGAAGATATCTCCGGAACCACGAATGCGAATGCGTATGTAAGGCTTGATCGAAGTCCCTTTGAATTCCCATTACTAGTTTGTGGTAATGGCAGTGACACATATATATACATTTTGTTATTGAATCCATATAATGTATCGTTGACCTCCAAGTCTGACCTTGTCCTAAATACACTCATATCATGCGAGAAATACCTTGTCATTTTGCTTACTTTTTGATTAAAGGTAACACTTTTGTTACCCTTCCTCCTCATACTGGAAAAGACACGACCCGGCCGTATGTGTGCGATAAACTTCGAGTATGTGATAAAAATGTATACTGAGACACGCTTAAATGGACAAACTAAACAAAAGTTATTTTCAAGCAAAGAGTTATTTTTACTAGCTTTAAACTTCACTCATTAGACAAGGCAACATATTGAGATAGACAAAATCTGCACAAATAGTTGATACGTTGACATGACCTAGTATCTCAATAAAACCACGACGACATACTCACAAAAGAAAATAACTTAACACAGAAAAGAACGTTTATTATCCATAAAATAGGCTTAACAAGTTATATTTATGTTGTATCAAATCAAAACTATACAAGTACACAAACCATTATTACCATAAAATGATTCTTACAGGTAGAAAAATAAAGAACGGTTTATGTATAGTTCAAGATTGGGTTCCGGAACTGTGCAATAACGCAAAATGGTCTGTTCTAGAACACAAGTTTTTAATTGTTATTTTTTAAAAGAGTGAAAGTAGTTTAATCAATTTAAATATTATAACTGTTTAAACTGTTTAAACATTTATAAGTCGATAGTGTAAGCGAATATGTTCTAAGTGACATTAACTAAAGCAGCAGATAAAACATATCGTATAGAACTCCGCGCTAAGTGGCATCAAGTATAGAAGAAGAGTACATAATTGCTTAAATCCTCGCTAAGTGGCATTGACTACAGAAACAGATAGAACATATTCGATTGAACTCCGCGCTAAGTGGCATCAGCTTTAGAAGCAGATAGAACATATTCTATTGAACTCCGCGCTAAGTGGCATCAGCTTTAGAAGCAGATAGAACATATTCGTTTTTAACCTCTCTCTATGTGGCATCAAATATAGAAGCAGAGAGAACATAATTGCTTTATCCTCACTCTAAGTGACATTAACAATAGAAGCAGATAGAACATGTTCGCTTTAACCTATCTCTAAGTGGCATTGACAACAGAAACAGACAGAACATATTCGCTTTAACCTCTCTCTATGTGGCAGACGGAACGGTTTCGCTTGAATTAGAATCGGAAACTATTTTACCTCACATTTTGCACATCATGACCACAGATTGTCATATAAGGAACATTCGCTATGCTAAATGGCAAAATATTTCGCTTAAGCAAATTGTCTTCATCGGTTAGCGATACATGTTGCTTTTAAGAAATACTATCTTAAAAGTATTGTCGGTACATTTGTTCTAATAACTAAAAACTGAAATGGCTAATTCATTCCTAAGGTTGAAAGTACCTTCACTCATTTTTTATGTAACTTAGAAGCTTCCATGTTTTTATATATTGACAAAATATATACATGCAAAGGTGAACAAGCAAAAACATTTAAAGAGAAAAAAACATACATACATAGTTATCAATGAAGAAAAAATGAATACAACATTCTACATTCCACTGTACTATAAGATAATCATGAGTAGTGCGAGGTAAAAATAGTTCAGCAATACAATGAATACAATATATATGCAAAAAGGTACATAAACATGCTCAGTAGCAAAAAGTTTAAACATAAACCCGGTTTAGTGGCAATGGGCAAACGCCAAAGACATAGAACACAAAATCACAAACAAGAAACATAGAACAGCACAAAACTCTACAAACAGCACAGTGCATAAATACTTTATATATATATATGTGTGTATAAATAATTGGTATGTTAATCAAGAATTGTTAGGTACCGCCTTGGAACGGTCAGTAAAATGTAAATTTACTGGGGGATTAAACCAGTTTATGTGCACAAACCTCAATCTTATCCCAACAATTCTTAATAAAGATAAAACGCAAAAGATAAATCTTATCAAAGTATGCATTAACTTGAGGAAACTTATCAATAAAACAAATAATAATAAAAAAAGAAAAGGTAAACCCCAAGTACTTCAATGATTAGAGATCCCAGTTACCAAACATTCAAGTCATTATGCATACTTCGAGTTGTAAAGAATGCATAGATTGCACATACCTTCAATAATTATTATTATACCATTCAAACAAACAATAAATAGGCAAATATATAAATAAGTTAAATATGCATTTCAACGAAGTTTCATGATTTACTTCTCGTTCGCACTCATTTTGAATAATTGTTTTTATTCCTGACACAAAATTCAATCGAACACATTCGATAAATGTTCCAAAAAAAATCGAACTTTAACGTGAAGAGGTTATAATGGTCCAGTGTTCTACCTGTCAGCCCGTACCTAAGTGGTCGTGTGTTCGAGCCTTACAAGATACTCGTTCATGCCATCATTCACGCAATAAGTCCACTATATATATACGCCAATTGATCATAATTTCTCATCGTAATGAATTAAAAAATATTAAATTTAATTAAAGGAAACAAAGATTGTATTCCTTATTCCCTATTATATAAATGACATGACTTGACCGTTATTTTGCGATATAATCACAGCATATCCAAATATACTGCTTTCATCGGAGAACATTCGCAATTACCGGAATATCGTTTACTAAAGGAATGGAAGATAACGATTGTAAAAGTTGTAAATATCCAAGATGAACCGTAAGTTTGAATAGTCCAACTCACATCTTACCTGCTGAATCTACTTTTACTCACATCTTACCTGCTGAATCTACTTTTACTCACATCTTACCTGCTGAATCTACTTTTTGAACGAGTGTATACATTATACAATCAAAGGTGTTTTATGTTGAAAAAAAGAATGTCGAGGTGCATATGTCTTAACATTTTACGTTGCTTTTTGTAATTTAAAGGATGGTAATTTGAAACAAGAACCTGACTTCAATGGTGTAAGATTAGCATTTTTAAGGTATTTAATGCACAATAAAGTAACTGTTTGATGCCTAATGACCCCATACTATTGGAGTATCATTTATCAGGGTTTATTGTCAAGTAGAAGATGTACATATTATAATGATACTTATTTTAAAACACGCTGCTTCGACCTAGAAACTTTGTAAAATAGATCAGTGTACTTCGAGTTTTATTTCAAACATAGAAACAAAATGCATAACTTTATCTGTCATGTATTTTCGGCTATTTATTTTACGAAAAGTAATCAGTAAGCAATACGCCTTAATACTTATGTAAAAAAACTATAGAAACAAACTCAGTAGCCAAAAGTTGAAACATAAACCCGGTTTAATGGCACTGGGTAAACGCCAAAGACATATAACACAAAAACAGAAAATCACAAACAAAAAACATGGAAGAACAGCAAAAAAATCCACAAACAGTACAGTGCATACACACTATATATAATACACTAGGTATGTTTATCAATGATTGTTAGGTACCGCCTTGGAACGGTCAGTAAATTTACTTGTGGTTTAAACGATGCGAAAAAAAATCGTTGTAAGGTTTAGAACCTTAAGAATTGAACGGTAATCAATACCAAATTGATACCTTTTTTCTGACTATAATACGAAAGTAGATTTGGAAGTACGTTAAATAATTATATAGTTTGATGCAGTATCACATATGATTGAAGTTTAGCAGAGTACATTAGGAAATTGTAAAACAAGAATTGATGCATATCATACTTTTCTTTCACACATATAACAAAATCTGTTTGTTTTGCCACCAATGTCCTCCCATCCGCTGTTATTCCGCATAATGAGGCAATTTGTTTTCCTGCCTCCATTCGGCTCTCCCTCAGCAAAGCGCTTATAATCCCATTTTTCTCCAGATATCCATGTCCATGACCCTTCAACTCTTCTATCGCTAGCTCCGATCCAGATTGCACCAACATTTGCTTCCTGTATATAGCTGTGAACGAAATTGTACTCCTCCTGGCTGGTTATCGAAACAAGTTGGGCGTTATCATCCTCGCATGCGCGCTTTGCTTCATCCCAGAAACTTTGGTTAGCGAAATACTGATAACAAGACGTTTGGAACTTGGTCCAGCCCGCTTCACACTATAAGACAGAAAATTATTAAATAATAACATGTCGACCGACTTTTATGTTAAAGTTTTACATTCATTTGAGTCTTGAACCTCCATGAAATGCACATCATATCTGTTTTGGGAATGCTTTATCGGCTAGATTTTAGAGATGTATATACACATATCACATATCATACTAGTTTTGTAGTTTTTTTCTTACGAATTGTTTACGAGACCCCACCTATTCTGACCGAGGTTATTGCTTTTAGTTTTGGAAATGCCACCATTTTTTTTTTCTTTTGTATAGAAACTTTCTTTTATTTTAATGTCAATTTGCACCCTTCCAGAACTTCTGCGAACCGGACAAACAATAACAAGAGGTCGGGAAACTTGACCAGCCAGCCTCACAGTATTAGAAACAAGATTATCAACAAGGGGACTGACTTTTCTGTTTAAATATAATATTCATTTAGCCTTTACCTCCATAAAATGCACACACTAATGTATAATGGATTTTTGAACTGGTGTCAGGTTTGTTCTTAAGAGTTATTCAGCAATCTTAGTAGAATAGGTGTAAGTATTGAGATTTCAAATTGCTATCCTTTATCTTTTTAAATGTTTCTTATCATTTGAATTATAACTGATCCCAGTGCCATCGACATCCAACAACTAGTATTGTTATTAAAAGCCAAATGTGCCTATATCAGATAAAGATGAACCGTTGTATAATTATATTCGCCTACGTATCATGCATTGTCTGCACACTGTATAGCAATCTTGTTTCTCGCCAAGACGGCCAGGGTCCGAGATCCAGCCTGTGCGCATGTGAGTTTAGTTGGTGGTCACTAAACAGATTCTTTCGTTTTCCCATTAACACATAACCAATCTCTCGCGTGACATTGTGCCAACGAGAGTGACTTAGCATAGAGTATAACTTTCTTCACAATCGTTGTAATATAAATACAACGTATAACAAGTGACAAGGATTGCAAATATATAATATTTAAATTATATTCCTTGCAAAACAGACCTTACCTCACAAGTCATGTCGTGCTCGGTCCAATTGCCCGTGTTGATACATTCGACCGTGTTCTTGGTGAACGACGGGATGTAGCCTTCTTTACAGTCGAGACGAATATAGCTGCCAATCCTGTTCACATTCCCGCGAACGACGATCTCATCTGATACAATCAGCGGTCCACATTCTGAAACGCACATTCGGCCGATAGTTGTTTAAAAGTTCAATAGATTTATTTAAAACCCGTTACTATTATTTACTTTTATCATTTATGTTTGAATAGTAATTAAACAATTATCTCCCACATTGTTTTACGAGCATTGTCAAAACATCTTTTATAAAAACAATATTTTCATCATTTGTTCAGTAAACATTTATTCATAATTCTACGAAGCACAGCGGCGGTTTTTGATAAGATAAAGCAAACGAATTTAAAAAAAAATGAAACAAAAGGACAGCAATTCACGAGCCTAGCTTTATATTACAAATGACACAATGTACAAGCAAAGCTGAATCCATCGAGGCTATCTGTCCAAAAAAGGGAAACTACATAAACAGACTAAAGCTAAAGATACAATATTATATTGAGCCCTTCTATTTTTCAATGAAATATGTCTGGTGAGCAAAAACTTAAACCTTTGTTATTACTCGAAACCATTGCAAATACCCTGCCAGTGCCAACACCGTAAGGTACATTACACCGAAATTAATTATTGTTGAGTGTTGCCTCATTGAGTCTGAGTAACAACAGACTGCGTTAGCGATCGTTCCGCGTGGCATAAGTAATTGTTGAGTGTTGCCTCATTGAGTCTGAGTAACAACAGACTGCGTTAGCGATCGTTCCGCGTGTCATTAGTAATTGTTGAGTGTTGCCTCATTGAGTCTGAGTAACAACAGACTGCGATAGCGATCGTTCCGCGTGGCATTAGTAATTGTTGAGTGTTGCCTCATTTAGACTGAGTAACAACAGACTGCGTTAGCGATCGTTCCGCGTGGCATTAGTAATTGTTGAGTATTGCCTCATTGAGTCTGAGTAACAACAGACTGCGTTAGCGATCGTTCCGCGTGGCATTAGTAATTGTTGAGTGTTGCCTCATTTAGACTGAGTAACAACAGACTGCGATAGCGATCGTTCCGCGTGGCATTAGTAATTGTTGAGTGTTGCCTCATTGAGTCTGAGTAACAACAGACTGCGATAGCGATCGTTGCGCGTGGCATTAGTAATTGTTGAGTGTTGCCTCATTTAGACTGAGTAACATCAGACTGCGTTAGCAATCGTTCCGCGTGGCATTAGTAATTGTTGAGTGTTGCCTCATTTAGACTGTGTAACAACAGACTGCGATAGCGATCGTTCCGCGTGGCATTAGTAATTGTTGAGTGTTGCCTCATTTGGACTGTGTAACAACAGACTGCGTTAGCGATCGTTCCGCGTGGCATTAGTAATTGTTGAGTGTTGCCTCATTGACTCTGAGTAACAACAGACTGCGTTAGCGATCGTTCCGCGTGGCATTAGTAATTGTTGAGTGTTGCCTCATTTAGACTGAGTAACAACAGACTGCGTTAGCGATCGTTCCGCGTGGCATTAGTAATTGTTGAGTGTTGCCTCATTGAGTCTGAGTAACAACAGACTGCGATAGCGATCGTTCAGCGTGGCATTAGTAATTGTTGAGTGTTGCCTCATTTAGACTGAGTAACAACAGACTGCGTTAGCGATCGTTCCGCGTGGCATTAGTAATTGTTGAGTATTGCCTCATTGAGTCTGAGTAACAACAGACTGCGTTAGCGATCGTTCCGCGTGGCATTAGTAATTGTTGAGTGTTGCCTCATTGAGTCTGAGTAACAACAGACTGCGATAGCGATCGTTGCGCGTGGCATTAGTAATTGTTGAGTGTTGCCTCATTTAGACTGAGTAACAACAGACTGCGTTAGCGATCGTTCCGCGTGGCATTAGTAATTGTTGAGTGTTGCCTCATTTAGACTGAGTAACAACAGACTGCGTTAGCGATCGTTCCGCGTGGCATTAGTAATTGTTGAGTGTTGCCTCATTTGGACTGTGTAACAACAGACTGCGTTAGCGATCGTTCCGCATGGCATTAGTAATTGTTGAGTGTTGCCTCATTTAGACCGAGTAACAACAGACTGCGTTAGCGATCGTTCCGCGTGGCATTAATAATAGTTGAGTGTTGCTTCATTTTGACTGAGTACCAACAGACTGCGTTAGCGATCGTTCCGCGGTGCTAAGGTTATGTATTCTTAGGAAGCGATAGCGACAACAAGAATATAGCCGAAACTAAAAGACAGACATGCCCCGTATGGTAAATCAAAATGAAAAAGTCATAAAAGGATTCGAAATGGTATCTGGCGCATTTATTCGACCTTGAATACCTTATGTTAAACGGGGAATTACTATTAAACACGCTAGTTGTTGTTTTTAGAAAGGCCAGTTGGACCTAGGGAATACACTTTATTTCTTAAATTTTATTTTGTTCTTTTTATAAAAATAATCGTGAAAGTTAAAGTAAAATTGGGTTGTTTCAAATTTTCAAGTATACTCCCATTCAGGCAATGCCCATTCGGTGAGTGCCCCTATAAGATTCTAAGTCATATTAGATTTTGTATCATAGTGCACATACATACGTAATGTTACAGTTACCCTAGTTCTTTAACATTAACAGTGTTTAACACTGTCACACGGGACCCCATTTAACGTCGCACCCGGAAGACGATTAGTTTAATTTAGTGTTGCGGCGGTGAACGAACTGCGAACCCAGGATGGACAATCAAGGGTAAAACCACTAGACTAGTTATCCGACACTGTTGCAGTAAATACAAAAAAATCAGCATCAAACTTTTTTGTTTTTTATATATCTTTTCATTTTGAAGCTGATATTGTTATTCTGCTAAATGGTCAATATTACTGAGACGATTAATCGGCGACGGTAGTTTACGGAAAATAAACAAATCTTTTTTAACAGAAGAAGTATGGACAATGTAAATATTGTATAATGAGGCACATCTTTAAAATCATGAAATCATTTGTACATAATTGTAAATCGCTTGTTTCCGGAACAGAGCCATTATGAGTAACAAATAAGTTTATTACCCACTTGTGTTGGCCAAAGGGGAGTTTACCTATGAAATTTTTCCGAAAGTATATTGGCATTTAACATCCAGAAAACAATATATACTGATGTACACCTTTTGTTTCGCATGCTCCTGTATTCTGGTCGCACCTCTCTCCCAGGTTGCACGTGTTAAAACCACAGGCTAGTGTATTCTGAAAATAAAAAGTGCATAGAAACAGTTTTGCAAGAAGACTTTCGCTTTTCATCCGATGATAATATAATAAAAACGTAAATTTGAACCCTACTGTTCAAATCACCAAAAACAAATACAGAACTAAGAATATCGCATAAAAACAGATCGTTTTCAAAAATACCAAATGAATCAACCTTGACAGTATTGTATATAGACTTCATCTTCAAGTCGTTATCCAAATAGGTTCCATAAAAATACATATCGTTATAAATGTAATAATAACAAAAACAAATGATAGAGTTCGGTCCGTGACACCCTTTTAATTTAAATAATTGATAATAGCATTTAGTTCAGAAAAACCTACATTTTAACAATAATTTTATGTCGCGTTTAAAACTTACTATCAAATGGATAGTTTTACTAAGTTTCATTAGACCGTGAAATATAATTATTTACATAACGGAACTGACTTGCAAAAACAGAAAAACGACGGACTTTCTTAACGAGCACTCATCCATTAATATTTTGACTGGATTTAATTTGAGATTCTTTATAACCGTTGTAAGAATTGAGAGAAATATGTTTCTAACGTTGATGGTCTGCTAATTTCACACCGCAAGACTGCCAGGTTGCCTTCTTTACGGCGCCCAGTATGGCCTGCTGCTTATTTAACGCCACCAGGCTGCCAGGCAGTAAACCAAATGCCACCAGACTGTTAAGCTGTTAGCATTACCGAGCCAGGCTGTTAACCAAACGCCACCAGACTCTTAAGCTGCTAGTATTACCGCGCGAGTCTGCTAGGCTGCTAACCATACGCCACCAGATGTAAGCTGCTAACATTACACTGCTAGTCTGCTAGGCTGCTTACATTAATCCGCCAGTCTGTTAGGCTGCTAGCCTTACGCCACCAGACTGTCTGTTAGGCTTCCATGTTTCCAGTCTGTCATTGTTATGCAAACAGTCCATTTTGCTGCTAACTTTACGCCACCAGGCTGCCAGGCTGCCATCTATATGCGACCAGTCTTTTAGGCTGCTTTCTTTACGCCTCCAGACGCTGAGGTCGCAAACGTTACGCGGCTAGATTGCTTACTTTACGTAGTCGTGTTGCAAGTCGTTATCGTTACGCATCCACACTGTAAGTCTGCTAAATTTACGCCGTCATGTTTCCAGTTGGTTAAGTTACGCCGCCAACCTGTTAACTTAACACAGCTGGTCTGGACAAATGTTGGTCATTTTTAATGTTTTATTGTACGGAAAGTTAATTTCAATTTCCCACAATCTAGAGGTATACTCTATTCGTAAGAATTAAATGCATTATATTTTTTTTTATTTTGCTTGTGTAAGTTTACACCGCTACTCTCGACCAGCGGTACTGTGCAACTTTGATATTACCTAAGCAACTAGAAGTGAGACAACCGCCACAATCAACCAAATACCATAAGCGTATCTTTATACAAAAAAATCAAATACTCGTCTTAGTCTCCAGAAATGCTTACCGGAAACTCCTGCTTTTCCCAGTGCAAAACGCCACTTTTGCCAAATACAGGTCTATTAGTAGATGTATTCGTCAAATCCCAAACAATGTCAAGCTCACAGAGGTTTTGAAGATTGTAAAAGTTAAAGGCCCGACAGGCCACCCTTGCTGTACACTCTTCCCAACACTGTTCTGGGCTGATCTGGGTAAAGATCACTGTCGGCATGGTAACGTTAGATGCCGTATTAAACTGAAGTTCCGACGTTCGAAACTCAGATGTCGATACGGTAGAGTTAAATAACACAAACGCCAACAACGATGGTAGCCCTTTCAGTTTGATTATAACTTCACTAATTCCAGTCATATCTTCTTTTTTCCTTTGCAATTTGAAAATAATAATGATCAATTTAACGCAAAGTCATAGATAAAACACGTTATATCCGCTAATTTTCGAAAACGAACATAACATTTAAATGACGGACTGTTTAATTGCTCGCTGTCGCGCACATGCTTTATACTATTTTGTTTCTGGATAACACGTATGAACAGTTCATAATGTGTTTTATTTATAATTGTAAAGATGCTTTGTGTGCGCTTTGAAATTATGTAAGTTATAGTCCTTGACTTAGCTTTTGAATGTTCAACTTTAAATTTAATATATTCTATTCATCTCATTGAACTCTATCTATTTCAGTTGTATCTAAAAGAAGTTTGCAATGACATGCCTTATTAAAAAGCGCTGGCATATATATTAAACATAAATTATTAATAAGCCACGAATAGCACAAATAATGCTAAAACAATAGGCGTTCCTAGTGCACAAAACTGCTTTTGTTTAGCGAAATGGATTATGTTGGATAAAGGATACGAAATCTATTTCACAAGTAAGAAATACAAACGGACGAAATGGAAATGACTTTTCAAAATTTCGGTTTATTATCATTTCTCATTTTACCTTTAAAAGCTGTGGATCTGCAAATTACCGATGGAGTAAATATAACAAAACAACGTCACATTGCAAATATCTGCGTATGATTCTTGGTTTCGGACAAATATGGAGTGTAAGTTTTCACGACAAACTGATGAGTGCAAATATGAACTTTAAGAACTACTTCTAAAATCAATTAAAGTAACTTACCTTTGATCAAAACAGGAGTACCTCACAAAATAATAATTGGGTATTAAAAATGTTGCACAGACTGATATCTGATAGTGAGGCTGATTAAATTTGCATGTACCATGAAACAAACTCTCAAGCTTAGAAAGAGTAGTCTAGTGGTTTTTGCCGCCTCTCACCCATGGAGTTCTAGTTGTACTTTCTCGTGGCATCTCAAAAAGGACACAGTTGTGGTTTCTGGCCAGGATAAATTAAATTCCAAATTTTAGCATGCGTTATGGCATTGGCTTAATTAAGACCGACTTAATAGCTACTTTACCACTTGGCTTGTGTTTCATGCCGTCAAACTAGCCTAAATAGGAAGTCTAATACTTGGCTGGTCATCCATGCCGAAAATCTAGTCTCAATAGGCAGTTTACCACTTAGTTAGTGTTTCATGCCGTAAAACTGGCATAAAAAGCTATTTTACCACTTGACGAATGCTACATGTCGTACAACTGACCTAAATAGACAATTTACCTCTTGACTAGTGTTTCATTTTCGACTGTTGTTTCATGTAGTGGAACTAGCCTTAATAGGTAGTTTACAACTTGGTAAAAATATGTATATAGTATGTATACACTGTGCTGTTTGTGGAGTTTTATGCTGTTCTTCCATGTTTCTTGTTTGTGTTTTTGTTTGTGTGTTCTATGTCTTTGGCGTTTACCCAGTGCTATTTAACTGGGTTAATGTTTAAACGTTTTGCTACTGGGATTGTTTCTGTAGTTTTTCACATAACTATTGGCTAGGGTTTCAAGCCGTACAAATGGCCTTAAGAGTTATTTTGCCTCTTAGCTAGTGAGTTTTCCATGCCGATCAGTTCGTTAACCACTCGGTTAGTGTTTTATGCCGCACATCTAACCTGGTGAATTAGTTTACAGCTGTTCAAGTGTTGTATGCCGCACATCTAACCTGGTGAATTAGTTTACAGCTGTTCAACTGTTGTATGCCGCACATCTAACCTGGTGAATTAGTTTACAGCTGTTCAAGTGTTGTATGCCGCACATCTAACCTGGTGAATTAGTTTACAGCTGTTCAAGTGTTGTATGCCGCACATCTAACCTGGTGAATTAGTTTACAGCTGTTCAAGTGTTGTATGCCGCACATCTAACCTTGTGAATTAGTTTACAGCTGTTCAAGTGTTGTATGCCGCACATCTAACCTGGTGAATTAGTTTACAGCTGTTCAAGTGTTGTATGCCGCACATCTAACCTGGTGAATTAGTTTACAGCTGTTCAAGTGTTGAATGCCGCACATCTAATCTGATTAATTAGTTTACAGCTGTTCGAGTGATTTATGCAGCACATCTAACCTGAATAATTAGTTGACAACTGTTCAAATGTTTTATGCCGCACATCTATTCTGATTACTTAGTTTACCTCTGTTCAAGTGTTTTATGCTGCACATATTAACTTGAAGAATTAGTTAATCACTTGGCTAGTGTGTTTTTGCAGCACATCTAACCTGAAGAATTAGTTCATCACTTGGCTAGTGTTTTATGCAGCACATCTAACCTGATGAATTAGTTTTTCACTTGGCTAGGGTTTTATGCAGCACATCTAACCTGAAGAATTAGTTCATCACTTGGTTAGTGTTTTATGCATCACATCTAACCTGAAGAATTAGTTAATCACTTGGCTAGGGTTTTATGCAGCACATCTAACCTGAAGAATTAGTTAATCACTTGGTTAGTGTTTTATGCAGCCAACTAACCTGAAGAATTAGTTTATCACTTGGCTAGTGTTTTATGCAGCACATCTAACCTGAAGAATTAGTTCATCACTTGGTTAGTGTTTTATGCAGCACATCTAACCTGAAGAATTAGTTAATCACTTGGCTAGTGTTTTATGCAGCACATCTAACCTGAAGAATTAGTTAATCACTTGGTTAGTGTTTTATGCAGCACATCTAACCTGAAGAATTAGTTTATCACTTGGCTATTGTTTTATGCAGCACATCTAACCTGAAGATTAAGTTCATCACTTGGCAGCACAAAAAGCATGAATTTTCTGCTTATCTTGTGTTCCATGCCAAACAACAGTTTAATCCTTGCCTAGTGTTTTATGCCGCATAACTCCAATAATTAGTTTACCACTTGGTTAGCATTCGTTTCGCACAACAAGCCTGAACAGTAAGTTTACCACTTGGCTAGAGTTTGATTGTTATTGTTATTATCATATTTATATGAAAAGCTACATAAACAAGCTCAGTAGCCAAAAGTTTAAACATAAAAAGTATGGCCCACAATTAACCTGAATAGTAAGTTTCTACTTGGCTAATGTTACATGCCAAACAACTGACCTAAATTAATAGTTTACCACTCATCTTGTGTTTTATGGCGAAAAACAAGGTTGAATATTAAGTACACCACTTGGATAATGTTTATGTTTTCTATTTCATTATATGCCATGCCAAACATAAATAATTTATTATTTACCTTAAGGATAATAAAATAAAATGAACACATGTGTAGGTGTGCTACAGACGGGATACTTTAATCGAAAGAAAAAAAAGAACGGGGAATCTTTTACTAAATGTTTTTTAAAACAAAACAAATTATACATTTGCTCCAGTTAAACTAAAAATCTACAGATCATCGCAAGTGACTAAGAAAAATAATTCTTTTTACATAAACATACGAATACTTCGTATAACATTATTCTTTTTACAATACACTAAATACCATTCTCGTCATATTTGTAAACAAACCATCCTTAACATGATTTCAAAATAAATGAAATAATTTCAATACTTGTCGAATACAAAGAAAAAATGAATAATCTAAATTCCTAGATTTTTCGATACACTCATTTCACTCACTTGTACCGAATCTCTAACATATCTGTCCTTAGCACTGTCGGACTTCCAACGTCCATGCTTTTTAAGCAATCTCTCTGATACACCATTTGCAACCGCTGTTGTGGCCCCACCCGAACGAAACGAATGTAAACCATATTGTTTAATATCAATACCGACAGCTTTTAGATTTGTTATCAAAATTTCCCTGGCTCTATTGTAAGAAATAGGTCTTTCCGGGCAAAGAATATGCTTATTCAATTTACGAGAATATCTGATATTACAAAAAATGTAATCACATGATTTATCATTAATTTCAGCTTCAAACAGAAATTTCTCAAGGAAAGAAACTGGACAAGAACATTTTCCTGTTCTAGAAATAATCACCTTTTCGCCAGCTTTGCACTGATCTGTTTTACTAGAAGAAATAACAATTTCTGCACAATCAGAAAAAATCTTAAGATCAGACCTTTTAATATGTGAAAGCTCACTAAATTTCAAAAAACCTCCAAAACTTACTAAATACATGCAAATGAATCTTAAATCCAAGATATTGGTTGTATTTCCGAAATGAGCAATAAGTTTAAGCAAATCTTCTTTAGAAATTTCAGATTTTTGCTGAATCGGCCTGCCAGAATCTCGCAACAGACCATTTTTGGTAAAACTTACTAGATTTGTATTACAATGGTCAGAAAACCCTGAAACTTTATGAGCCCACGAAATACTATAAGTAATGGCGTTCACTTTTGACGCTGAAGGTAAAGAATCTTTCATGGATGAAAGAAAAAGTGCAACATGATAATCGGAAGCTGGAAGCGGTTTAAATTAATATTTTTTGCACCACTGGCAAAACGATTTAAAATAACAATTGTATTGTTTGTAAGTGTTATCTGATTTTGACAGTTTCAACAGCGTTTGTAAATTATCATGATGTTTTTTGAGATCATCGGGCAGACATTCTTTGTGAAAATTCCTCCAATGTCCAACCATGAATGCATCTGTCAAATGTATAATATAATAACATAATAACACCTTTTTGTGTATAATTATTAACTTTTCCTATCACATACACATATACCATTCAACTTTGCTAGATAAACGTCTAGAACTAAATATGCTATCACTCCTGCTATCAAATATTGATTGCCATTTATCAAACTCCAAAACCTTCAATACAAAATCTCTCTTCTGGCTGTTTGCTTCAAACAAAGTTGGCCAAAATGCTGCGTTAGGCCATTAAGGAACAACTAAAGTTTCATGTGCAGAACAAGCAATTGAATGAAATACAGCTCTATTTACTAGATAAATAGGCGGGACTAACCAATTGTTTTCACTGGCCCAATTCTGTGAGAATGCATCGACTGCCTCAGTTTCAAAATCATGAAACTTAGAATTGAATCTATGTATTTTCCTATTACTATAATTAGCAAATCTGTCCACTGTAAACGGTCCCCATATCCTATTCATATAGCCAAAAAACTGAGGTGTAACCTCCCATTCATCAGTATTCCTATATTTACTGATATCATCAGCAATCTGGTTCAAATCCCTAGGGACCCTTTGAATATCGAGATCAATCTTGTTTTGTAAACAAAGTCTAAATACATTCAGAGCTAATTCCTGTAACTCTAAAATGGGGCTGCCAACCTTGATAACATGAACACAAACTTGAGAATCTGAGAACCATTTCACCTTATGATTTGCTAAAGAATGTCCATACGCTCTCAGCGCCAAAAATACAGCCTTCATTTCTCGGAAAGTTGAACTTTTATCCTTGTCATCTTCTGACCACATGTCGTGAAATACAGAACCTGGCATATTGACAATATGCGCTCCACATGCGAAACTAGTAGCATCAGAATACACTTCTAGCGTATCTACAGCAGTGCATTTACCCAATTTTCTGTAATGTAAATTGTCTACATGTTCGAGCCAGAATCTAATCTCAGAAATACACGGACAGTCTATTTCTAAACTGAATGGGAAATCCCAACTAGCCCTTGAACAAATTTGAATGTACATAAATCTAATCATAAGCCGTGCAATATTGCCAATAACCGGCATCATAGAAATTACTTTCCCGGTGCACTTCGCTAAACTCCTAGCAAAAACAATAGGAAGAGAATTTAAAAATTCCAAAAGCAACATTTTAAAATCTTCAATTCTACGTGCTGGAATGTTAATAGAGTAGTCAATGCTATTCCACAACAAGCCAATCCACTCTAGAGTTTGAACCGGTAACCAAACTGACTTTTCATCATTTATAATAAGCCCTGCCTGATTGAGGCTATCTTTCACAAATATTGCATCGCGTGTAGCTAAATCACAACTCTTGTTGGTCCCCCACCCATCATCAAGAAACATAACAATTTTGATACCGTTGAATCACCAGAACTTAACCATTTCGCGCAATGCCTTACTGAAAATAAAAGGAGCGCTCGACAAACCGAAAGCAACCACAGAGTAGCAGTAGTATTTTCCTTCTAAACTGAAACCCAGAAATGTTTTATGTTCTGGGAATATATCGATATGATAATAACCTTTAGACAAATCAAATTTCTAACAATACGAGTCTTTTTCAAAATATTCGACTCCTACTTTCCAATCTTCAAATGTCATCTTTTCCTTCAAAATATATTTATTTACTATTCTGAGATCTAAAATAAGTCGTTTCTTACCCGATTTGTTTACAGAAACACTTAAAGGAATGACTACAT
This sequence comes from Mya arenaria, assembly GCF_026914265.1. NCBI lineage: Eukaryota > Metazoa > Mollusca > Bivalvia > Myida > Myidae > Mya > Mya arenaria. Next base: position 66,566,375 of record NC_069131.1, on the reverse strand, counting down.
AAGGTGGAAAATCTGTTTGTTCTATAAAACCGTTTTTCAACATGTCATCAATAGATTCTTTAACAAATTCAATATTTGAAAGAGCTGACTGATTATTTTTTGAAAACGATGTTTCCGGCATTGAAATGAAAGGAATTTTATAGCCGTTTTCAATAACATCTATTATATCAGGGTTTGTGCCAATAGTCTTCCAATAGTGTACATTGTTTTTAAGGCTGCCTTTAACCAAAGATGTTTTGATGGGAGAATCAGATTCAAACTCAAAACAATGATCTTGATTACAAATATTGAATAAATACTCATCATTTAGTGGCTGAGTTTGCTCCTGTGGGCTTGACATCACGATTGGCTGACTGGTTAAATCTGGATAGCCACTCGCACTCGCTCCGGAAGTGACCCCGCTTTCCACATGCGAAGCAGATAGTGTGTGTTCGTGTGTTTCTCTTTTATAAGTTTGTTATTCTGCAAGATACACTTTCGACGATGACACCAATGCAGCTTGGAGACTCCTTTGTAGGAATGACAGTTGCATTCGTAATTGCATCATTTATTCAAATTAATGCGTAGAACTGATACACCTTTTGGTGTTGAAGACAAATCGCATATTGATTGGATTTAGAAATGAATTTGCATTCAGTGACATTCTTATTTGTGTTTCTTTTAAACTGTGTCAATACAGACAGTTTGTTTGGGCCTCACCATGTCTGCCGCAATTATTATCATTTGACATGTACATGTTACAGCGAAAAATATGTATACGGTGTGTCCCTTCTATACAGAAGAAAAACCAAGTCCATACATGTGTCCGACAACAATTTAAATTATCATTATTTAATCATTGTTTCACATTTTTCACTTTACATAATACATTTTAAGTTACAATCTTAACAATTTCAACCAAGTAACCATCTATTATTACGATTATTATTATTATTATTATTATTATTATTATTTTTATTATTATTATTTTTATTTTTATTATTATTATTATTATTATTATTATTATTATTATTATTATTATTATTATTATTATTATTATTATTTATTTATTTATTTTATTAATATTATTATTATTATCATTATTATTATTATTATTATTATTATTATTATTATTATTATTATTATTATTAATATTATTATTAATATTATTATCATAATTGTTATAATTGTATTGATTATTTTTTTATTGCTTTTATTTTTATTTTATTTTTTTTGAAATATTATTGTTATTACTTTTGTTCTAACTATCAGTATTATCAATATATTTTTTATTGTTATAATTGTTATTATTATTATTTTTATTTATTATTATTATTATTATTATTATTATTATTATTATTATTATTATTATTATTTTTATTATTATTATTATTATTATTATTATTATTATTATTATTATTATTGTTATTATTGTATTGTTTATTTTTTCATTGCTTTTATTATTCATTTATTTTTGGAAATACTATTGTAATTATTATTGTTTTAACTTTTATTATTATTATTATTATTATTATTATTATTATTATTATTATTATTATTATTATTACTGCTACTATTATTATTGTTATTATTATTATTATTATTATTATTTTATTTTTTATTATTATCATCATTATCATTATCATTATTATTATTATTATTATTATTATTATTATTATTATTATTATTATTATTATTATTATCATTATTATTGTTATTATTGTTATTATTATTATTATTATTATTATTATTATTATTATTATTATTATTATTATTATTAGTTTTATAGCTTTTACTATTAAAATTACTATTTTTTTTTTTTTTATCATCCTTTGTAACTGCTCACAATTGAAAAGTTGAGCCGGTATACAGTATTAACCTTTTCAATACGATTGCAATTTCGAAATATCACTTGAATAATCTTGCAATTCATCAAAATATCCTTGTGTATGATAAAGCGGTTATATCAAGAACGCTTTGGGCAATCCATAATCTCGAGTTTATAAAGTGGGACTTATATCTGAAGTAAACTTTGTTCAAAACGTTTAGGTTATAAAATGGGACTGCAAACTATCAGTATATATGTAGAGCAGATTCAAACTAAACTATACAATATCACACAGTAGCTCTATTAACGACAGAAACTTTGGTTAAAACACCTGAAATAAAAGATTAAAAGTCAGAGAAAATGCCAGCAAAAGAATCCGATGTCAAGGTAGCTTCGGCTGATGAAATTTCTACGGCGAAAGGTGCGATCAAACGCGGATTAATTCTGCTTGTTGTGCTATTTACGATCGGATATACATTCACACCAACGAAACATATCAAGCTAGATACCACGTCGGATCGGCTGATATTTACGCTTCAATGGCAAGCCCTGTCTGTGTTGACACTGCTATTTGCACTGAGAGGTGTCGCACAAAAGCGCTATGGAACTAAGGCTATGGACCCACTCAACGGAAACAACGAGAATGCTGTTAAATTCGAGGCAAGATTTCTACAGAATACTCTAGAGCAGCTTATCCTGAGCGTGTTTGGCCAGCTGGTGTTGTGTACCCATCTAACTGAAGCCACGCCCCGTGTGATTCCCGTCCTTGTGTGCCTGTTTGTGATTGGACGAGCAATATTCTGGATGTATTATAAGAAAGCGCCGCTGAAGAGGGCTACTGGATTTTTGCTCACATTTATTCCGAGTATGCTCATTAATGTTTTAAATGTAGTGTTTTTAGTTATGAATTTGATTGGATATATGTAAATGTTCATCTGGACTTGCACATTGATTGTAGCTGAACTGAACGAATTCCAATGCTTAAATAAATTAATGAATAGTGGTTCATAATAAAACTGTATTTCATATGTGTTTGCTAATTTCTCAGTAATAAAATGTTGTCCAAAACTTTCTACTTAAGATAAAATGTACTTTTATTAAACACGGATGCTTTGTCAGCATGAATGTACAGTCGAACCTCATTGGCTCAAATTTCCAGGCACCGTCGAAAAAAATTCGAGTCACTGTCAATTCGAGCCAAGCGAAAATGCTAACGAAAAAAACTGTCTTACATTCTGTTCGAAATAAACGAGTTCGAATTAACGGGTTTTGAGCGTATATTTGTACTTGTAAATTATATCAGTTGAGGTTGTTTCTTTGTAACATCCGACCTTTGTATTTAGCTTTTAAATCATATATAAACAATATAGAACGATCGAACTTTTTATTAATATACGGATGATCTAATTGAGTAAGTAAAGCTTATGGAGGTAATAGAGAGGTACAACACCTGTTACGGGTACGTGAATGTATGGGCAACTTTTTGTGAACTACGACATCCATATATTTTTTACTTTGTACAAGATGGAACGAAGTGATTTCTTGTATATCAGCAAGCCCATCAAAGCTGCACTCTCGCAGATTTACCATTTGTACAACTTCTTTTTTTTGTCTTGGAAAGTGCACATTTTTGCGTGAATATCTGCAAACAAATGATACAAGATTGCTGACAATAAAATCAGATCGTAGATTTTCATATTTCCGTTCGAAAGCGAATGTTATATGGCTTAAAACGTCATTTAGTCTATATGTTTAAGGAAAATGCATAAAACATACATTTGTTATCTTAAATATAAAAAAAACTGCGATCTAAAGTTTTGTCAGCCGTTTTATATATATATTATACAGGTATCCATGGATTTTCGCAAAAATTTGCTCGTTCCAAGACAAAAAATAAAAAAAAAGTTGTCAAAACGGTCAAAACGTTCAGTCTGTGAGAGTGCAGCTTTAATGAGCTTTTAGAGTGAAACTTAATCCTTATGACAGTATAACCCACATTTTCTAGATGTTGGTGCTTCAGAACATATCAAGCCTCACGCGTCTATATGTCCAACAATATTTTCAGATCTACAGAACATCACCAGCCGACCAATATACTTTTCAATCTGTCATACACTATTTTAGTACATTATTTAATTTCAAAACGTGCCAATGAATTAGCTCTGCTTTATATCATATATATATACATTGTGGATTGCAATGTTTGGTCAAATTTAGTTAGAACATGAAGGCTCACTGTTAGTCCTGATAATATTTTTTTTACAAACAAACTCATCACTCAAGAGTCATTTCAGTACTTGAGAGGGTTACTAGCTCTAATCTATCACTGATAAAACTCAATTTTTCATCATAAAGCATAAATAAAAATGAAAAGCCTGTTATTATTTTACAAACAGTTATATTATTTTTTTCTTTTATGTCCGTTTAACCGTTGAGTATGATTTCATGCTCTTTCTTAATGCGTTAGAAACCATATACATTTCTAGACAAACCAATAACATGGTCGTAACAATCCTTTTTCTACAAATTATGTAAGGTATGTATTAATAAACGCCGTTCCTGGACAGTATCTGAGTAAATACATAAACACAAACCCAAGATCAACATTTTGATTTCGAGTCAATTAAATTTCTGGGCCGGCGGAAAACAGTGTGGTCGGGCGGTGATCTGGCAATAAGTTTATTAGTCGGCTCATCTCTGACGTATTGGCGTCACCGTTTCTGTTCGCGTTCAAGGTTCTCCTATACGTTACGAATGGCCACAAAATACATTAAAATTGAGAAAGAAATGTCGAAGATATCTTAGCAGCCCCCACGTGCGGACGTCGGGACCAGTTTATGCCTCTCTATATCTTACGTAACTCGATCTTCGGGGTGCATTGGACCTTATTTGTTCGCCGTATTCTAACGGTTCAGAGTGTCCCCGATACCCTATTTTTCAAACTTTTCAACAGTCTCCGACATAGCTTGTAATGGGAAGTTAATATCTTACTTATCTCCAGGACCACGAATGCGAAGGAGTCGGGAACGGTCTTTTTGTTAAGGTCTCTTGATTTCCTACGTAACGTGACAATCGGCGCATCCCTGACGTATTGGTGTCACCGTTTCTATTCGCGTACAAGGTTCTCTTCTACGTTAATAATGGCGCATGAGGTTTTTAGTGTCTGAGATATCTCAGCATACCCGCACGTGCAGATGTCGGGACAGGTTTTGTCCGTTAGGTCTGTCTATACCCTATGTAACGCGTTCATAGGGGTGTCTTTTATTTTATTAAATCGTCGGTTTCTTAAAGAGTTCCCGAAACGTTACTTTTCAAACTTTTCAACCGGCTCCGACATGGGAAGTTATCATCGAATATATCTCCAATTCACGAATGCGACGTGGTCCGGACCGGTCTTGATGGTAAGGTCTTTAAATTCCCTACGTAACATGACCATCGGCGCATCTCTGACGAATTGGTGTCTCGCATCTTCGCTTCACTACTAGTGCAGAAGTCGGGAACAGTGATGTCAGTTAGGTTCTCTAAACCATACGTAACCCTCTCTTCGAGCTGCCTGCTACATTATTTGAACGCCGGTTTCTAACGCCGCCAAAACGCTATTTTTCATACTTTTCAACGGGCTTCGACAAAGCTTTGAATGGGAAATTAATATCGAAGATAATTCCGGGACCACGAATGCGAGGGGGTCCGGACCGGTCTTTTTGTAAGGTGTCTCGTTTCTCTACGTTACGCAACCGTCGGCGCATGTCTGTCCTATTGGCGTCACCGTTTTTATACGCGTACATGGATCCTTATACGTAACAAATTGCACCAAAATACCATAAAATGGGGTAGTTAATATCGAAGATATCTCAGCATTCCTGCAGATTCGGGAGTCGGGACAAGTTTTGTCCGTTAAGTCTCTTTAAACCCTATTTATCGCGATCTTTGTGGCGCCTTGGACGTTATTTGATGTCCGGTTTCAAGCGTCGCAAAGTGTCCCAAAATCGCAACTTTTCAACGGGTTCTGCCATGTGAAGTTCGAGAATACCTCAGGAACCACGAATGCGAGTAGGTCGGGGCCGGTCTTGTTCTTTATGAATGTTGTGTGTCCCTCTCAATAAGCTGACACAACTAAATAAAGACCGGGGTTTTATTAATGCTTTGTACTATATATAGTGCTGACTCTGTCAATGCACTTCATTAGTTAAACCAAGACTGTGTTTGAGGAACGTATTGTATATAAAGTGCTGCCCCTGTCAATGAACTTCATTAGTTAAACCAAGACTGTGTTTGAGGAATGATTTGTATATATAGTGCTGCCCCTGTCAATGAACTTCATCAGTTAAACCAAGACTGTGTTTGAGGAATGATTTGTATATATAGTGCTTCCCCTGTCAATGAACTTCATCAGTTAAACCAAGACTGTGTTTGAGGAATGATTTGTATATATAGTGCTTCCCCTGTCAATGAACTTCATCAGTTAAACCAAGACTGTGTTTGAGGAATGTATTGTATATAGTGCTGCCCCTGTCAATGAACTTCATTAGTTAAACCAAGACTGTGTTTGAGGAACGTATTGTATATAAAGTGCTGCCCCTGTCAATGAACTTCATCAGTTAAACCAAGACTGTGTTTGAGGAATGATTTGTATATATAGTGCTGCCCCTGTCAATGAACTTCATCAGTTAAACCAAGACTGTGTTTGAGGAATGTTTTGTGTATATAGTGCTGCCACTGTCAATGAATTGACTGAATTAATCCACGACTGTGTTTGGGGAATGTTTTGTGTTGACTGAATTATAACACACTCTGTGATATAAATACAATATTCATGCTTCTACTTACCATTATATCAAACATAGCAATGGAAAATCTTTTTTTGTCATACGCAGTGTTGTACTGGGTGTCAAGTAAGAATACAGACTTTGCTGACACCCTTGTGAGTTAGGTCATTTAACTGGACTGTTAAGGCCAATACATGTTAATGAAAATGAATGTGTATGTGGTAATAAGTCGCGATTTATTGATACGGTGTTGTTCAACACATTTATCCAAATGTATGTTAATTGATCATACTGATTGTGGATGTAAGGCGTGGGTGGCAAATTTAGATAAATAGTGCGTTTATACATAATGATGTTAAATAAGACGGATCTCAAACACACTTGTTATTTTGACATAAACTTAGTGGTTGTAAGACGTGGATGACAAATTAAGATTCAGGGTCTGTTTTTTATACATGATCATCAACAAAAGCACGATTATTTCCATATGGCTACCAACACTCTTTGCTGTATTGATGACTTAGGGGACATCAGGACACAAAAATTATTAAAGCCCAAAGTAAAGTCTGTAACTTCAATTTCATTTATAAATTATTATTCATTCATCTTAATGCAAATGCTATCATTCTGGATACGTGTCTGCTAGGCATTGAACAATGCACCTAAAACAGGTTCTCTGTGATGGTTTGGGCTACCACGATTGTCCTTGTATACGGCATTGTATTAATGGTAAGCATACACATGTGTGCATATTGACATTTGAAATATACCAAGTAGCGTTTTGACATCTTAAAATATTTACGATAATTGCGAATATATTTTGTGAATGACGTCAACGTGTTACATAATTTGAAGGGCAACATGTCTTTGAAGTATGTAGTAGCATGTGGACATCTTTAAAGCTTTAAGATAACATCATACATATATTTTGTGCGCCAACGTGGTACAAAAGTTGATGTGTAATAAGTCTGTTAGGTATATAGTATCATTTGGACATCTTTAAAGCCTGGCAATATATACATTTTGCTACAGTTTGATGGGCAGCGTTTCTATCAAGTATCAAGTTTTACTGTTTCACATTCATGGCCTGCATCTCTTCTTTCACTACTACGAGCATGAAAACGAAACTACTGAAATTGTTTATGTAGTTTTTGTATATAAATATTAATACCACGAACGAATTTCATTTGGCAATACATGCATCCCAATACCCCGATCAAGCGAAAATTAGATAATTCGTTATTCCCGGAATACAATGGAAACTACAAGGACAGGTCCAGTAATCAAACCTGATAAATACAATGTTCAAAGGCACGATTTGTATGCCTTAAGACGTTAAAGGCAACTTGCAAACAACATTCGTTTGTGAAGTTTACTTTTTATACCAATACAACACCTTTTTGCTCAATATGTACGGTCTGGTTTGGCGTGGTCTTACAGTCTTAGGTTTGCTCATGGTTTATATCTAAATTCTTGCTAAAACCTCTTGTGTCTTTGATTAATGAATATAATATATTTTGTTTGGTTTACATTATCCTTTTTTAAAACGTTAAATTCGCAAAAAATGAAACCTTCAAACAATATGTCTCGACATGACTCTTTTTAAATGACATTTTTATCCATAAGAGACTATACTATATAAATAAGGGGTGTCGATAATTACTTTTCTGTAAAATGTGTGCATTCCTTTTCAAAACTCTTTGTAAGAAAACAATGTCTAACGCAAGCATATAGTAAATGTATTTAATGTGTTGATGACCTTTGGTACCACGAATTGTAAAATAAATTGAAATTAAGTAGAAAACTTTCACCCGAAAGTATAAAGATCAGTGCCTGTATTGATGAAACATCTTCAGTCATTTCTTTATTTTTTAAAAATCTTCAAAAAAATACGAAATCAAATTCATTGAAAAGATCAGTGGTTTAAACATTAAAGTACATGTATGTATTTTTGATAATGGCAGTAACAATAAAGAAAATGGAAACTAATTATTAAGCCGTTATCTCAAATGATGAGGGGGATACTTAACTTGAGAAAAAACTAAAGTTAGGAATTGACTTAAGATATTAATGAATACGACCAAAGATATTAATGAATACGACCCCTGTATTTCAATTGTATCATGAAATCCATCTGCTACTGACCTAAAGGTAAAGAAAAACAAACCCTGTAAACACATAACGTTAGTTTAACGTTGTGTTAAGGTTGTGTCATGATAAGGTTATTGTATAATGTTTCACTTGGTGCCTACATGTTTTCGTAACTATTTTCTAATATTTTGTTTTCAGACTATAAGCAATGCTTCTTGTGCTCATTTGTAAGACTTAAGATGAAAATGAAATTTTTAGTGATAGGTCAGCGTTATTCCTACGTTTTACTAAAATTGTCTTACTGACTTTGAGGGCCTTTTTGCGGTTTCCTTTCTTCTAAACACAACGTTGCTCTGACGTTGAATCAATGATGTCTTAGTGGTTTTGATATTTATATATATTTGACAAACTATATATATACTGTGTTGTTTGTAGGGTTTTGTGCTGTTCTTCCATGTTTAATTGTCTGTTTTATGTTCTATGTCTTTGGCGTTTACACTGTGCCATTAAACGGGGTTAATGTTTAAACGTTTAGCTACTGAGCTTGTTTCTGTAGTTTTTCATAGACATATTGGTATATGACTTCCATGGTGTCAAGTCTCGTCTTCGTGATCGTCGTAGTGAAAAATCTTATGCAGGCTATCATTGTGAAGCAGTAAAGCTTATAACTTGATAGATATTTTGCCAATCAAAGTGTGTTGCACATTGACGTACAAAACCTATATATGATGTTATCTCTAAGCTTTAAAAATGTCCACATAGTACTAGATACCTCAAAGACATTTTGCCCATCAAATTATTTTGCACAAAATAAATGTGCAATTATCGTACAGCGTTTAAGATAAAAACGCAATACTTGGTAGACGTGTTTCCAAAAATGTCAAAAATGCATACATGTGTATGCTTACCAGTAATACAATGAGCTATATAGGGACAAGCGTGGAAGCCTAAACCATCAAGGCGAACCTGTTTTAGGCGCATGGTTCAGGGCCTAGCAGACACGTATCCAGGAGGATAGCATTTTCATTAAGATAAATTAATAATAATTTATAAATAAGTATTGGAGATAATGGCTTTACGTTGGGCTTTGATATTTGTTGAGTTCTGATACACCCTTGGACTCCAAATGGAGATTATCTTGATATTGTTAATGTACATGTATAAACAGACCTTGAATCCTAATTTTTCATCCACGCCTTACAACCACACAGAGTTAATCAAATTAACAAGTATGTTCGGATCCGTCTAATAAAATATTATTATGTATAAACATACTCTTTATCTTAATTTGTCAACTACGCTTTACAACCGCAGGCAGTATGTCAAATTAACAAGTATCTTCGGAATCCGTGTTATTTAATGACACATCTTGCAACGGTGTTAGATTTTATTGGTTTACCAACACCGTTCCAGTGCAGCGCGCCTTATAATCACATATACATATATTTCAAATTAACAGGTATTTTCGTAATCTGTCAAATTGACCGAACTCACATCAGTGTTAAAATTAATGTGTTAACAAATACTGTATATTTACTTGGCGACCAGGGCAATAACACTCAGTTTGTCAAATATACAAGTTTGTCTATCTTCTGTCTAATATAATGACACAAAGCAGCATGAATATTGTACATAAATCGCAGAGAATGTTTTAATTAGAAACGCCCACTGTTCTATATTTCAGCTTCAATTATTTACAGATTGGCTTTATATACATGCAAATATTTAACTTCATTCTGGAATGGAAATTCTTTGGAAGCACAAACATTCAATGCACACACCATTCTTGGTTTAATTGAGCCAGTTCATCGACAGGCGCAGCACTGCCAACACAAAATATTCAACGCACACACCAGTCTGGTATATTTAAGTCAGTTCGTTGACATTCGCAGCACTGTTAACAAAAACATTCAACGCACACATACGTCTTGCTATTATTAAGCCATTTCGTTGACCGCCGCAGCACTGTTAAAACAGAACATTCAATGTAAGAATACACCTGTCTCTGTTTAATTGAGACAGTTGATTGACAGGTGCAACACTGTCAACACAAAACATCTAAGACAATAATACACCCGTCTCTGTGTAATTGAGACAGTTGATTGACAGGTGCAACATTGTCAACACAAAACATCCAGGACAAGAATACACCCGTCTCTGACACCCGTCTCCGTTTAATTGAGACAGTTGATTGACAAGTGCAACATTGTCAACACAAAACATCCAAGACAAGAATACACCTGTCTCTGTGTAATTGAGACAGATGATTGACAGGTGCAACATTGTCAACACAAAACATCCAAGACAAGAATACACCCGTCTCTGTGTAATTGAGACAGTTGATTGACAGATGCAACATTGTCAACACAAAACATCCAGGACAAGGATACACCCGTCCCTGTGTAATTGAGACAGTTGATTGACAGGTGCAACATTGTCAACACAAAACTTCCAAGACAATAATACACCCGTCTCTGTGTAATTGAGACAGTTGATTGACAGGTGCAACATTGTCAACACAAAACTTCCAAGACAATAATACACCCGTCTCTGTGTAATTGAGACAGCTGATTGAAAGGTGCAACATTGTCAACACAAAACATCCAAGACAATAATACACCAGTCTCTGTTTAATTGAGACAGTTGATTGACAGGTGCGACACTGTCAACACAAAATATCCAAGACAAGAATTCACCAGTGTCTGTGTAATTGAGACAGATGATTGACAGGTGCAACACTGTCAACACAAAACATCCAAGGTTCAAACACACATTTCTCGGTATTATTTCTATTTGCAACAGTTTTTCGCTTCATTGCACTGTCTGTCCAAGTACACATTGTACGAGTAGAAGGTAGGAAAGACAAGACAACACTTCTAGGGACTTTGAGAAAGTTAGTATTTAGAATAGAATCGTAACTTATGTATATAAAACAGGTTGCCACCCCATCCAAAAACATTGTCCATACATGGACGGAACGAATGACAATTACTATATGGACTGTTTGGGTGGAATCAATCTGTCTACATGCATTATATTTGTTTTACAGGTCATTAACATTCAACACGATACTGATCGTTCAGTTTTTATTTATACACTTTATAAAAGTAATATTTCTTTTCAAGAATACAAAAACATCAATATGATGAAAAATACAATACTGGTATTTACACAACTAATCGAGACAAATAAGTCATTTCCTAATAAAGTAAATTGGAAATCATTCAATAAAGTGATTTTTTACATTTCCGAAACTATTTTGCTTGTTTTTTTATTTTTTCGGCAGCATTTGACTCTGTCTGGCGAGTTGTTTTTTTAGGCATAACTAATTCAATCTTGTTTACAGGATAAATTCTTACAGTCATCAAACATGAAATGATATTAAAAAAAGCATGCATTTCTATCAATAGGCAACTGTCTCCCATGTTACCCAGCTGGGTAACGCCATGGAGAAAATCGTCTCAGAAATTCTTCGATTTTGTTTTCTATTTACCTTAACGATTGAGACGAAGTTCTTCATACAACATGCTCAGGTGTTTCTACTGAAGTAGATGAAAATGTGACAATGGTGTAAATGTAATTACTTATCCTCCTGTTCGCTGACAGACAATGAACGCGATTTTCAACAAAGAATTGTTTTCAATATTACAGTGTGCAATGGGAATTAAATATAAATATTCTAAAGACTAAATAATTGTTTGTGATGCCAGAAATCTAAAGAAATTTTACTTTAGCATTGACAAGCAAGTAATAGAGATAGTTAAGGAATACAAATATCTTGGTGTCTAATTCTCGTCCACTGGAAGCTTGTTAAACTGCCATAAATATTTAATAAGCCTTGCTAACAAATCAGTGTATGCTCTATTCTAAGAATTACTAACCTAGACTTGCCTTAAGACATACAACTGAAGCTTTCTGATGCTACTATTGTTCCCATTCCACCGTACTGAGTGAATTCTTGAGCTTTAAAACCCTTGATCTGTTAGAACAACATCATTGTTATTTTTGCGCCGGGTTACACATACTAAAACGAGTACTCCAAGTTGAATGCTCTACTCGGGACTCTAAGTATTATAGTTAAAAGAAGAATGTTAAAGCTGCACCCCCACAGATTGAACGTTTTGACAATTTCTTTTCTTTTTTGTCTTGGAACGAGCCAATTTTTGCAATAGTCCAAGGAAACCAGTAATATAAGACTGCTGACAAAAATTAGATCGCAGATTTTTATGTTTAAGTTAAAAAATGATGTTTTATGCATTTTTTTCAAACCGTTAGTAACGGTTTAAGCCATAAAGCATTATTTTTTGAACGGAAATATGACAATCTACGATCTGATTTTTGTCAGCAATCTTATATTATTGGTTTGCAGATATTTATGCAAAAGTTTGTTTCCAAGACAAAAAATAAAAAAAAGTTGTAAAAATAGTATATCTGTGAGAGTGCAGCTTAAAGTTACTTGAGTAAGCTCATTCCAACCAATGACAAGTTTCTTAATCTATATACACATGTTACATAGCAATCATTCACTTTGGGCCAATAATATCAAGATTTAACGGATTATTCATACGTTTGGCATAGCCAAACAAGACCTGCACAACATTTTTGTATACTTGTGAACTCCATTCTTGTGGATCAATTTCAGCAAATTTGTTTTGAACAATTTAATATTTCATCTAAGGGTAGCATTTTTCTCTGTTGTGAAATTTGAAGAGTACCTTAATATCTTTGTCTTAGTACCAAATTTCTATGTTTTCTGATTTTGCATTTCCGTACTTGCAGCCATACTTTTCCCGTCAAAGTCGGTAGATTGATTCAAAAAAACATTTGTCAATAGAAAATGTTCTTTTTGTAATCTAAACGAAATTGGTGACGAACTGCACTTTTTACATACATGTCCACTTTTTAGTCCTTTCAGGAAAATATATTGTCGTTTTAACTCAAGACCTAATGTCCTTAATTTTAGATAAGTTCTAAACTATGATATAATAAAATTATTTTGAGTTGAGCTGCAGTTTGCCTTTGCCAAACAAACATTCAGTGTGAAATGTAAACTTCTTTTACATCTTATATACACATCAAAATAGAGTATTCCAAACTTGGGAATAATGCCAGGAAACGAATGTTGTCAGGCCATAAATGGACCACCTGCTGAGGAATCGGTGATGCAAACTCTGCGATATATCAATAAACTCATATCGCACTTATCTGATTTGCAAGAGATTGTTATAAAAAATAACAGGTTTTCTTAATAAAAATGAACAATAAATAAATATTGTACTTATCATATCCCTAAACGAAAAATTAAATGTTTTTGAATATTATAGGAGCAGGAGCATTGAGATATTAAGACATATGTTAAATTAATGATTGAAAATATATATCAGAAACCCCATCAATTTGTTAATGGTCACCGAATAAAAACTTAAAAAACAAAATCTAAATGTCACATTAACATTCTAAAAACACCATATAAAAGAAGAGCTATTTTCCTCTCATACTCCCAGGAGCAGGATATATACTTTAATAAATAGCTAAGCTGCGCCCGTTTGTATATTGCTCTCCTATACATTTCCATTAAAGTGTGTAGCTCGAATGTAGATTCTGCTCCGTCCCAAAAGCTTGACATGCAACGGAAAGATCGAGGCAAGCGTATTCGAACCAACTGCATTCGACTGTATTACCCCTTATTTACTCTAGAAAGTCCCATTGGTTCACTAATTTCTCAATAATTTAGTGTCCGTTGTTGCTGTTATTCCCACTGTCACTTGATTGAGTGAAGCATAGGCAGCAAACTTTCATACACTCAACAAACACATCTCGAATAGACTGTCGCAGCCATCCAATCTTTAAGGCATACACTAAAGGGTTGATGGCCGAATTGAGAACAAACAACACGCTCACAATATATCTCATGTTCCGTTCCCTTTCCCCTGAATTCTCCATAATCATGACCACCGCCATCGGTACAGTGAACAGGTTAAAAAGCATCATGATAAGTCCAATAGTACCTTGAACTTGCCGCTGTGTCCTGGTTTGGCGTTTAACGCTAGCGGATGACGCATTGGTCGGCCTCGGATTGGTGCCAGATACTGTGTTTGATTCAGATTCCAAAGATGACACGCGGCGCAACTCCAATCTTAGTCGGACAACAGCCACCGTGTAGAAAATGTCTGTTAGAAGTTGTGGTACCACGTAAAATATAGCCAGAAACCCTGCCACTTGTTTGCCATCTGTAAAAAGTTCTTTAAGCACGCATGCCTTTAAGGCCATGTTCTCGTTTCTCCATACATAAAATGGAATAAAACAAATAACACAACTGAGCGACCAGGACACAGTAGATAATATCAGAGGGAAACGTTTACTCTGATTTCTATTCTGAATCAATACAGATTTGATTTTCCACGAACGATGAAAGCAGATGCCCATTACGTGGTAAAGAGAGGCTAGCTGCGCGAGAAAAAATGCAAAGAAAAACGGCATGCACGTGAAATAGTTATTAAAAACCATAAACGATTCCGCCATGAGAATGGGTACGCAGGCAATTCCAACAGTGAAGTCACAAATGGATAAGCTGAAGACGAACCACGTGTAGGGCGGCCATTTTGTCCGAAGTTTGTACAAGAAGGTTATCACTATTACGAGGTTAGGGAATATGGCACATACTATCACAATCCAGGCAATTATCACCAGGGAGCCGTGAACATTGTCTTTGATGGTCCCCAGAAACTCCTTGGTGTCATTTTCAGAGACTGTGGAGTTAGGTATGGAACTCATTGCGTCTGTAAAAGATAAAAGGCAGGTATATACGGTTAGCTTTTAGCACTGAAACCACATGTATACAGTCACGTAAGACAGCTGTTATCGTGTATATGGAATAACTGTATGTTACTCCTAGGTCTTTCTTTCTCCTAAATAATAAAGTGTCAAATTGACTTAAAGGTTAACTAATTCACCAATTCTTCCTTAAATAAAGACATTATATGTGCAACAGAAGAGTTTAATATAGTCCCTTATAATTCGTTGAATGGCTGTGTACTTTTATGTGCAAATATGTATGTGTATAATATTGTACACAGATGAGACAAAAATAAACTATTAATCTAAATCTTCTTCGTAATATGTAAGTTGCAGTTTCCTTTAAAACAACATCCGTTTTCGACATAAAAGACTTTTCCTTATAAACCTAACTCAATAAGGCTATTAAAATTAAATAATGTATACCATTTATTTATGACGGTTATTCTGCGAGGTCCGAGCAGTTTCTCCACAGCATTCATATTGTTTGTTGTATTCAGTTTCGGGTCCCAATATTCAATAAATATTTTTCTTTTATTTCTTCATTCCAAAAACAAAAACACCACACACATATCCGCACATAAACGGCCGCTTAACAAACCTGGCTTAAGGAGTGTTGCATCTATTATATACCCTTTTCATTCTGGTGTAGTCAGGTGTTCAACGTAATTATTTGGTGTGAAATATAGCGATATCCGTACAATGAAATACATTAGCAGAGTGGGCAAACTAGGTTAATCTACCGGTCAGAGAGAGAACTGCACTAAAGTTGTGAATGGCGTCATTAATAGCGTCATGGACATTTCAGTGCAGTTCATGCTCGACTCCACACATGCCCGCCCGACCCGGATCGGCGAAGGACAAAACGAGACATATCGCCCAATCCCCTGTACGATATCATGCGACGGGCTAAGGACGCCAGGAAGGAGGTAAAATTAATAGAGAAAACCCCTCTTAATCAACGGAAGTTCGTACACCCCCAGCAGGTGACCAGTATGGAAGCATGAACTCAAACGTTAACGAGTAAATGACGACTTTTATAACTCAATCAAAAATTTGATTTTATCTTTCTAAAAAAACTTTGATTCCAACAAAAACAGGGTTAAGGGCCTTCCCACAAATGCCGTTTGAAGGACCAAAATCAAAATTGAAAAGATCATTTTTTATTATTTTATGAGGTTCAATATATTGCAAGCATAATACATTCATCTATTGCAACATTTGAATATGTTGTCAGGAGATTTGAGAATTTGACAAAAGAAGATTTTATCAGATTTTCTATGATAAAGTATTTGCAGTTTTTCGGATTTCTTTTGTTAAATTTGACGTTATGGCAAACTTGTTTCATTCCGCATAGAAGTATGCTAAAACTAGAAAGAATTGAAACCGGAAAACGTACTGTAGCTACTATAAGGCAATCTACATACATTTTGTAATTAATTGGATCTTAAAAGAAAGGGTTGGTCATGTTTCGCACCATTTAATCAGTACCATATGGCAGATATATACACATGTAAACAGTATAAAATGTTAAAACACGAAAAGAAACCATGTATCTTGATAATTTATTACACAAAATCTATGTAAATATACAAAGTCTACCACTTGACCGACCGAAAAATGTGAGAGGAAAATCATAACCTTTCAAGGCGCACAAATCAATTTTTAATAAATGACTGGACTAAATATGATTGGATCCTGGACTAACGTTTATTTAATAGATTACAAACATGCCATATCTGATTGATGTAATAGAAAGATTACAATGGAATAACATGGTCAATGATGTGAAAGTTCTTAAATTCATTAATTGTCTTTTCCACATGAATTATTTCAGCTGCAAAACTTTGGCTCCTTTTAACTTCAATGTTATTTGCCAGGTATTTCATCATAGCCAGTTGAAAGACATGATCATAACGTATTGTGTTTAACTGCAAAGAATGGAACACAAAATAAAGAACAAAGCAGCTTTTATATTTTGCTATGTGTCGAATTTCATATTATAACGTTAAAATATGGTCTGCAAAATTATATTTCGGACTATACTTGATCATTTTTTTATCAATAGAAAATCAAGAAAGGCGCCAAAATATGTAGCAAAGTAATAATTTGCTTCGAAATGCGGCTTTGTCGATTATTTGATACGAGACACGTTTTCTTCATTAATAAACGAATGTATTTTAAAGGACATAAAAACGGTTCAGTACCTTATATCGACTTTGAACGGTTAAAATTGACAAACTCGCATAAAACGCGCTTTGTTTTTGTCTCTACCAGCGTGACGTCATCAAAGGGCAGATAATTTTAAAAACTATCGAAAAGGTGTATAATTTTTATCTTAAATACCAAACGACGGAAAACACCAAAACTAATTAGACGATGTAGTGGTAGTATATCTATATATTATTAAACTTTTCCGAAGAAAATCATTAAAATTATTGGCAAGAATAACGATGAAATTATTTGGGTAATGCTAAAGTGCTAATGATGTTTATCATGCACAATTAGCACGAATCTATTAACAGTTGGAGTCGGTGTTCGCAAAAGAGATCAACGCAAATTAGCTTTTTATGTAGACGCGAACTTATTGAATATAAATTGATTACTCAAGGGGAATTAATCATGTTTTCATAACTTTACTACTTTATCAATTTTCTCCACAAAAAGAGATCAACGCAAATTATCTTTTTATGTAGACGTTCTCTTATTGAATATAAATTGAAACTCAAGGGGAATTAATCATGTTTTCATAACTTTACTACTTTATCACCATATGTCCCTTTTATATTTAGGATACATAATACAATATCCATATACTAATATTCATTTTTGGTAAACAATAATGAGTTGAATATTGAATTTCACTAATTCAATTAAGTTTCTCGAATTCTCTTAAAATTCGTAAGTAAAGTCAGGCACTATAATTCACTATCAACATTAAAAAGTCGAAACAATACTGTCCATATCCCCTCTTTTATGCGTAAATGAATATCTTTAAAGGAGTTTGAAAACTGTTTAGCTGGTATTGATGGAAAAGAAATTATGAAAATAATATACAATTTGCCAATAAGTCCTCCCTCTTTTATTCGTACTAGCATTCATTGAGTTTGCGAAAATTGCGAAATCTGAAATCCCTCATATATGGCATTGTATTTGGCTATTTGTAAATAGTAGCAAACATATATTAAGCGTTTAAGGGTCTGAGTAAGGTCCCTTTCATTTTGTTTTTATGCTTAA
Organism: Mya arenaria; assembly: GCF_026914265.1. NCBI lineage: Eukaryota > Metazoa > Mollusca > Bivalvia > Myida > Myidae > Mya > Mya arenaria. The sequence continues at coordinate 66,547,679 of NC_069131.1, read as the reverse complement.
TTTCATTACTTTTTCTTCTTGCTACATTGACATAATGTGAAAGTTGATACGGAAGTAAGCAACATTATACATGAATATAGCCAGCTGTCGCGTTTTTAAAAAAAAACAACAAATAAGAATGACATTCATGCTTTTGCAGTTTATTTTTTCTTTGTATGAATAACTTTTGGAATATGCCAGTATTGCATTTGCACTAGAATTGATGCCTTTCCATCAATGTATGACGGAATAATATTGCAATAATAATTCTATTTTTCTATTTTATGTAATATTACATCATATTTTTATAGATTTAGTGAAACTGGCATCATTAATAAAATGATGCATTAGTGTATCGCTTTTTTTCTTATTAAGCTAGAGACTTTTACTTCTTGTAATGTATTCAAGCGAACAATCTACCGAGTTGGCTCTAGTTGAGTATGATGGGAAGGCGAACCACTGCCTTTGACGTGCCAGAGAAGCACGCATGGTATCGTTTAAGTTTGATGTTATACGAGAAATAAGTCTAACAGCAGTTGGTTCCAGCGGATCTTCAATTTTATTGCAAACTTGGCCTGCGCCTCTATCGCGGCTGGAATAAATGCTACTTTTTATTGCTATAAGTGCTTTTCCATACAATTTTTTTCTTGACTTTGAAACATTAAAATTTCCACAACATTTAAAAAGAGTGGAAACGTACATTAAATTCACACGATTGACCCAGTAATTTCGACGCAACTTTTTACCGATTCTATTTTAAGGGTTCATTTTAAACCAAATCGGAGACACAAAGAAACATATTGGATTATAAGAGTTACTTTTGATCAGCTAAACCAAAATGCAGAACTTTAAACATCACGATTTACGCTGAGAAAATTAGAAAGATTATATTTGTGTATTATAATTTGAAGAAAAGACATGAAATAAAATACATGTAGTCATCCTGCAATGTTATATATTTAAACCCCCTTTCCTCGAATAAGCCCCCCCCCCCCCAAAAAAAAAAAGAAAAAAAAAAAATAATGCCCCTGAAAATGCTTCTACATTTCCACATTGTCACATTGTACACTAGTTTGACATTATCTATTTGATGATATCCAATAAGAATAATACAGCCGTTGTTCTGAAAAGTATCGTTAAAACTTTTTTTTATTATAACTTGTGTTCAAAATAAATCAAAAGCTGACACATCTGCCACATAACCCTGGTATGATCACGTTCGTGTAGCGAACGTTGGAACTGCCTGCTACTAGACTCTGTCTTCCGAACAGTGTTCATGTTTTTCATCCGCCCATTGAAATTATCTCTAGCTTCCTCACTTATGTCAAAAAGGTTGGCTTACGCTTCTCAGCTGGAGCTGTGCTTGTCTTTTGTTGATTTGTGGGCTGATCTTGATGAGCTTTCTCAGATAGAACTATCATTGATTCACTGGCCTTGCCAGTTCTCGTAATAATCGTACTTGCAGTAGAAACCGGGGGTTGTGATGGGGGACGGGGTCCACAGTTGTCGGCGGATTAAAGAGCCTAGATTATATTCTGATTCTTTCTTGTTTACGGTACTTCATCAATGCCTACTTTTTGTTTTATTATATTTAATGCAAGCAAGAATAAAAGTATTTCTTTTATCTACTGTTTCATTTTTAGTATTTTCATTCGCTTTCATTTGAACTTTTTGTCATCATTGCAGACCTAACTATAATTTTTTTTATTTGTGTTATGCGTATGTTCATCATTTTTAGAATTTCCTCTTGAAAACAAAATAACTTGATGTACTAGATTTCCTTTAACATATGAAGTTCTGTTAAAAGGAGTTTGGTCTTAAGTCCTAGACATCTATGGTTGCAATCGTATACGTACTTTAAAGTTTCTCATATCATTGTTATGCAACAAAGAGCACTTGAGTACTGGCTGAAATGCATAAAAACACTACATGTGTTACATACTTAGTCTTCGTTTAGCATAAAGTTATCGATGTAAATAACACTCTTATTAATAATGCATGGTACATTCAATATGCCAGTTATATAAATAGTCATGGTCTTGGTAGTATTGTCAATAATGTTAACCCGGATGATAGTGCTTACGATCTCCGTATGTTTTCGCAAAGAATATCAGGGCAGTATGTGCAAACATGGCAAGATGCTTTATCAAATGAAACCAAAAAGTGTATCATTTAAATTATATATGTCTGATTACAAATGATTTTAAATTTAAAGTTATCTAATTGATGTTAGTAAGTCAAGTCAACCCAACAGTTTATTTAGTAGCTACAGGCCCAACATACACGACATTCAACGTTAACAAAAAGACATGAGTTGTGCCACGGTAATTTATAGATATATACAGGTTTTCTCACGTAAACTCATGCGTTTTACTTTTGAGCATTGATGTCATGCTGCTTCGCATCAGTCATAACACAATCTACGCATTTTACATATAATCAATGTAATCATCATGTTTTTATTTACATATTAGTAGTGCATCCCTACTGTTTGCATCAGTCATAACACAATCTACACGTTTCACATATAAAGACAATGGTGTACACCTGTTCTTCAACAGTCATTTTACAAGCTAAACGATTAACATATAAACAATGTTTTCATCCTTTTTTGCATAAATCATGATACAATTCAGCTGATTCACATATAAGCTATGCAGTCTTTCTGTTTTGCAACGGTCATTAGTACATTACGGAACCTACACGAGTAATATAAAAGCAATACAGTCATCCTGATTTCCAACAGATGTTACACAATATACAAACGTTACATATAAGCAATTCAGTCATCTATACACAAGTTACATATAAGCAATTCAGTCATCTATACACAAGTTACATATAAGGAATTCAGTAATCTATACACTATTTACATATAAGCAATTAAGTCATTTATACACAATTTACATATAAGCAATCCAGTCATCTATACACAAGTTACATATAAGCAATTCAGTAATCTATACACTATTTACATATAAGCAATTAAGTCATTTATACACAATTTACATATAAGCAATTCAGTCATCTATACACAAGTTACATATAAGCAATTAAGTCATCTGCTCGATTAACATATATCATATGGGATCACCCTGGTGTGCAGCAATCATAACATATACTACTCATAAGCAATGTTCTGTCCTGTTTCGCAGTAGTCATTACACAGTCTACGCGTTTCATATATAAGCAATGAAGTCATTCTGTTTGCCAGAATCGTGACGTAATCCTCGTATTTCTACATGTATCTCTATATTACTAAATGAGGTTTTGTGTTAGAAAAGTCAATATCGTCATACACCGTTGCTTCTTTTCCTCTGGTTGGTCGTGGACCAGGTATCGGACCAGCACAGGCTTGCTGAAGATGGTCAATGTCCAGATCCACGTACATCAGACTGCTCTCCGCATGCTTTGACTGTAAAAGTTATTGGTAACTATACATATATGTTAACGTGATATATATAAGTGAATTAATAATTATCAACAAACATGTATGTTCGAGTTTACAAATACAAAGCTTTTAATAAAAGAACTCAGCCTGGCCTCAGTTTTAGCATAATCGTAGGTGTAAGAATAATATTTCATTTCACCAAATTACAAGTTTACTTTCATATTTTATTCTCATTTATTTTTCACAAAGAATACATATAATCATAGTAAGCTTAGCTTGATAGTGTTTAAAGGGACTTAATCACATTCTTGTGGCCAGAAATTCTCAATGTTTTGGATATTTTTCCTGGTTTGAGACGCTTGCAATTATTTCGTTTCAAAACTGATTTAAAATTTGTGTTGATGTTTGCTTCCAGTTAAAGTACTACATTTATGGACCTTTTGAATTACATAATGATACACAATAATTACAGCAGAAAACAAATTACGACTATCTAATTGCTATGAAATACCTTATTAGCTGTGGTTGGCTTCCTGACAATCATGGAGTCATTCTGTGTATTCAATTCGACATAATCGACTTCGAAATCGTGAGAGGCATTCATATGCATTGATGTCTCAGGCATGTCCACATGCACATTAGATTCAAGAGAGGGAGAAGCTTCGATCGGTGATGATGTGACTTTTATAAAAATATAATGGGTTGAAGTAGTTATTCTGGCTACCCGGTTTTCATTACAATAACTGAGTAACGTAGGCATATTTTGTTTTTCATTCTATTTCTTTTATCAAAATAATATACTTAAGGGCAAGATTCAAGCGATAATATTAATATATTACGAAATCATTTTGAATAAAAAATCAAACGTATTGATTCATTTGAAAGTTAAAGTAGTTTTGATATGAGAAAGAACGGAGCTCCTGAAGTGACATAAAAAAACATTTATTTTCGGTTAAAATAACTATGTTTATTTTGCGATGAAGCTCAAAATTACTTTGTGTACAAAATGATGAGTTTACCCTGAAGATTATTGCAAACAATATTAATTACCTTCTGTATTGTCCGGATCCCTATATTAAACAGATGCACAAACTTACATTGGTACATGAAATAATCAAATTATCAAAATCCATAGAATAAATTTAAAAACAATAACAGAAAAACAATTTCATATTACGTTTGGAATAATATTATAAGAATAGTTGTAATTCTAGTTTTTACCTGGTTCTGTTTCTACCTTTATGCCACCGTACAAGTGTTCCTGAAATGTAGTTTGTTCACGTGATCTTCTGTTAGGATAAGTCTTATTTGCAAAATAGGTTTGTTTACTATGACAGTCATTTGATGGTGTGGAATGGCCGTAAAAGTCGCCCCGTAGTTCGGGCACTTATGTCACTAATGTAGTAACTCTATTTTCTTCTTATTGGGGATAATCGAATACTTGAAAATAAGATACCGCTAAACCTGGTACTGGGATCTTGACAGTTATGTATCAGAACCATTTTACTCACCTATGCTTGAAAGTGATATGACACACAAACGAAAAAACCAGCTCAATGAAATTCTTTCATAGTTTAAGTCACTGAAATACTTACTTGCTGAAGCAACGAATAAACAGAGAGCAACAAACGTTCCTGTTCCTATCAATATTGGCTCAAACGGAACTTTGAACGACCGTTTACTGTTGTCGCCTGTAACAGCGATAAAACACCATTACCTAAACTTGATTCAATGTAGAAAATTATTTTTGAATAAAACTTCAACACAATAAAGTATATACTATTTACGGGTAAGTAAAATTTAAAGGTATGCACGGAAATGAAATTAGGTAATATTTCGAAAAATGTTCGTACCTGAAATGGGCGTTAGTTCTTGGCGGAATGAAGTTCGTATTTGTCGATTTTCATCGTGGATGTATTCTGTTATGTTCAAAATATGGTCCGAATCTTTCTCTGAATACAGACAAAACACATTTGATCCATGAATGCGATTATGTACAGAAACAACTTAAAACGTGTAAAACTTGTAAGGAAGATTAATGATGGGCTAAAATATCATAACTTCTGCTATTAGGAACTATTTAATACATATTACAAAACAACAACTAGTTTTTCCTTTCGTACGACTGGTGTTGCAATAAATGGTAGTGTCTGAATTGCCGTAAACGCAATCATCCCATACTGTTCCAATTAGCTGCTTATCTAAAAACATAATATAAGTGCTAGTTAGCATCACCAAGCACGCTGTGATAATAAACTATAAATAGTAAAATTTGATTTATCTGTTATATTCACTTTGTCTTTTACAACAAATCGAGACCTACCCGTAACATTTATGTTTAACCAGTTTGTGATAAACCCTTTTGGTCTATTACATTGTAAAGCGTAATGTCCAGCTTTGTTCTCCGTAAAATTGTATATTGTTAGACTGTACAAATAAGCAGATATTTTTTTCCCTTCAAAAATGCCCTCTTGAAGATGCAAAGGCTGTCCAAACCATTTCAACATCGTAAGTTCATTATACAAATTGTTCTCGTCGGCCAATGCAATATCAGAAGGGTAAAATTCTATTTGGACATTTTAGCCATATTTTATTTGCGGGGATATGAGCATCAGATTGCCACATTTGTTCATGATTTCTGAAATCAAAGATATTTTAAAGTATCACCATCTATTTAAAGATGTAGATTAGGAGTCTCATAATTAAATACAAAGGACAATGCAAAATGTAATTAAATATATACCGCTAAAACAATTACCGATGAAGTAACAAATCGTGAGTATACATACCATGTAAGTGTATCTTTACTGTGTTTGATCTTGTGACATCTTTTTTTTCTCTACATTGAACATGAAATTTTGAATTATTGTAAGATTTATCCGCAAAGAACAACATAGTATGATAGTGTGACCCATCTTGAACAGCTTGTGGAAAACGTCCCTTCAGCCCTTCTACTGCGTGTTTATTTGTTTCATTCCACCCCGGAGTATACTTCCAGACAATGTTTGTGATCCGTTGGTTGCGAGGGATGAATTTTAAAGTGACGTTTCTATTCACAAATGTAGGCTTCATAATTGTCAATGCCCCACACGAGCCAGACGCATCTCCACCAAGCACTACAATTAGAAAATATATACAAGAGAGTATATTTCAATGAAAAAAATGGATACCGGTTGGCCCATCTTCAATATCAAAGGCATTAAAATAATGTTGAATGATTTCGTCTGAGATATTTTAGCTTAGAAGGATATACGTTTCTGTATTATGTATATTCATCTTATATGTAATATTAAGGAAAGAAAAACAAGATGTTGATAAAAATAATCAATTGTAAAACAGTGTCAAAGGAAAGACAATTTGATATATATGCAAAGCACTTACCAAGACAACATAAAATAACGTAAACACTGGCATCCATTTTGTACGCGCATTGATTGCTTTAATACAAAACCTTTTTTTTCTATGTATTATTATTATAATAATCAATTATATATGTACAGTCTTGAACAACATCTATTTACCACTTTCACTTCCCGAGATTGTTCGTTAAAAACAAGTGCTTGCTATGAATCGCGACGACTTGGTGTTTGATTGTTTGGGATAAATAGAGGTTGCACTAAAACTTCCTTACCAAATAACTGCATATATTTTTACAATTTTACTTTTATTCATTGTCGTAAGAATACCTCACATTTACAGAACGGTATATCTTTCGAGTGCGTCGTAATTTAGAGAATTTAGTCATAAAATTGAAAACAAATGAATATAAAACTGTTTATTGATTCACATTAAAATATAATCTATTTTTTTATAAAATAATACAATAAAAATTATATAAACGTCAGTGCTAAAACCCCCGAGACCGGTAGTGGTCGATTTAAAACAACAAATAACAGGATAATTATGAACAAAATATGCAAATCTTTAAAGAGACATTCTTATTCAAAATACATACACAAGTATGATAAACATCAATTTTGACTTATAAACCCTTAACAACTTTAATAATGCATTTATGGAAAATATTAATTACCGATAAAAGATTGTAGCCGTGTATATATATATTGAAAAAGCGTTTCCCAGAACATTGTTTGCAAGGTTGAATCAGACTATGATATTTCAAAGTGTGTCTGTGGGTAGGTGTATTCTAGTTATCCATTGACAGCATTTATAGAAGTGCATCGAATTGATTTACCGTGGTCAGTATATTAATACATGGTCTTTATCTGTACAAAATTTGCTTAATGAACTCGAGTACTCATTCTTTTTTGCACTTGATGTTGTATCACAAGCCCAAGTTGATAGTGTTGTAAGACGAATATATTATGTATATTTACAAGATTGGTGTGAAAGTATTAATTCATCACCAAAGTTAGACAGCTACAGAATTATCAAATCAGAATTTATATTAGAAAAGTATCTTTTTTGTATTAAAAATGATAATAATAGAATTATGATGACGAGGTTAAGGTGTTCAGCACAATAAACAAACACTCATTGATTGAAACTGTTAATTGACAGCTATACTAGCTGTGTCGGTCTTATCAAATCTGTTCATTGATATCTTTGACATACGTGTCGGATAGATTGAAAAAACGGATAATAGGCGAGACCCGGGTGGGATTTTAGGCGGGCAGGCGTATGACGTCCATGTCATAATATTCAGACAGGTTTTCAGACTACGTTTCATAACAATGCAGAGAATTATTTCTTTGTATTTTAAGTTCAAAATAAATATTTTTATAACATAACTTATGGCGCAGTGATATTATCCCATGCAATATTTTTTATATATAACTAGTGTAAAAGCTATGCAAATTAGGTAACCGCATCACAGAAAAATGTATTCATACGCGCTGTCAAAAAAAGTTAAAAACATCAGAAACGATTTTCAAAAGAAACATGTCGGTGTCAACAAACTCAGCTTCAGTATGAAACGAATGGTGAAGAAGGCTGGGATAAATCAAAACAAACGATTCCTGATCACAGGGCCAGAAAATAACTAGCCCAGAAATTGAATGAGAACAATGTTCCTGCGTATTTCGGGACACAAGAACATTGCATCCATAAACAACTATAGCCACATAAATTAAAATCAAAACAAGGAAATCCGTCAAAAGGACATAAATCCAGGCTGTTATTCACCAGCATCAATGCGATTTCGCACTATTGAAAGCGACTGTGTCGCTGACAAACGGTTTTTTCAAACTTCATCCGACAAATGACATGTAATCACTTACGTGATTACTTATGATGTCAGGTAGTTGTGACATTGCTCTTATTATTGATATGCATGATTGAAATGAAATATGTATTTTTGATGTTTTTAAGTGAAATTGTAGATTGTTTTGTCAGTGTCCTTATTATGCAAAGTGATGGGACTTTATGGGCGAGTGATTGTTGAGGTCGGTTGTTGGCAGTCTATTGATAAGATACTGAAACAGTATTTGTGTTTTCCTTTGACATTGCAAAATATAGAAAAGAAGTTTTCGCGGTTGCATGACCACTTGACTGTAGATAAACATCACATGGCCTACCATCCTAATAAACTAAAATTTACACAGCACCTTATTGGATCGATTTGTATGCAAGTGACAGGATAAAAATAGCTGAATAGTTAGTTAATACACACAATTATCTTTAATAAAATGTTCATTGCACTAGCGGATCCAGGAGGGGCACTAAAATCGTCTAAGCTTAAAAAAGTAATGAAATAATAAATTGTCACACCCTCCACACTGCCAACGCTTTTAACCGAATAAAGTTCGGATCTGAGGGAGGGTAGCAAGTTAAAAGGTTACAACTCTTAGGTACGCCATCTTACGTCAAATCCCGGTTTCGCCCCTGCATCGATTGATTAAAAAACAAATGTGAACAGAAATTATATGAGAAAGCCAAATATTTCTTAACAGTGAACAACAAAGCACCAAAAGAGCACCAGAAGCACAGCTTTGCTCTTATTCAATCGATAAAAAAAACATGTTTTAATATATTTTATTTAACAAGCTTGATTTCAGATATTGATATTGTCATAGCTTTATTAGTTTGTTAACTAAAACATATTTTTCACGACTGAATGTGCACAATAATTAAAAATGATTATACAAACATGTATATAGTGATAATTAAAGAAGTCCAACTTCAACACAAACTATTTATTTATGAAACAACGTTTCGGTATAGCAGCATGCAGATCCTTCCTTGAACAAGACAACTCTAACTCTCTTGGATACATTGAGGACATTTCAAACTTAATCAAACTTGTATAAACAAAGAACAATTTTCAGATTTTAGGAACAGCTATGGGCACGAAAATGGCGCCGTGCTTTGCATCTTTGTTTATGGGAAAGTTTGAACAAGATTTTCTTAAAACCTGTTCCAAAAAAACGTTACTACGGTTGCGTTTCCTTGATGACATTTTCTTCATATGGTAACATTATGAAGATGAATTAACGGCTTTTCTTCACGATATCAACAAAGTCCACCAAAATATTTAATTTACAAATAATGTCTCTAAAACATGTGTTTCATTCTTGGATGTCCATATCCATATCTTTCTGGTGGTTGGTTAAGATTTGTCAGTAAAATAGAAGTGGTATTTCACTTTTTCAATTGATGATTTTCTCTTCTTTGAAATGCATCAGTCCACATGTTTGTTCTATTAAAGTCGACTCTCTTGCCTAAGGCATCTTATTCAATTGTTGCCCTGAAATAGCGTTTCAAATTCGTTTTATCGCAATACTACAGGCAAAATAGTAACTGAACTTATAGCGTGCACCAACACTATATTGCCAATTGTCATGACTACACATGTGTACATAATAAAATGGGTAAACTGAAAACAAAATACATGAGGATAATGCTATATGTATAAAAACGAACGTACCCGATAGTGATGTGTTCTCAAATAAGTCAGCATTTACATAAATTACCATAAAGTGTCAAGTTTAACCCTTTTTATTTTCCCACAAACGAACATTTAATGAGATATGGAAGTTACACATAAACAATGCTATAATAACGAATCTTTAGATAGTAGTAAAATATGATATGTATTCATTGACAATACGAGTAACTCACGTATTGGGCGATTCGTAGGGCACTGTGAGCGGTTCGCCAGTATTTCCTTCATTCGTTTGAGTTTCCGCTTCTGTGAAATTTTCATAAATATTAACACGTTCGGGAAAATTATTTATGAAAACATCCACAAAGATTCATACATACGATTTATAAAAAAATGTATATATATTTCATCGTTTTTATGTTAGTATTCTACTCTTGTAAGGTCAATTTTGATATATATTGATACATATAATACGGTATTACCCAATATATCCGTAACGCTCTGATAGTGGCTTCCGTCTGTAGCTGGCCTTGAATGATGCACGCAGGTCAAGTACCTGTGAAGAAAACAAGGATCAATTTATTATACAGAGGGCGACGAAGAAACACAATCTATAATGGCATAGTGCTGCAAATAACTTATATGTAGTTTCAAATTCAAAAATATTCTTTACAAAATCACTACACGTTAAAATTATAAGAACAGACAAAAGAAACTCACATGTCTACTTCTTTTGCTCTCAAATTGGAATCTAAAATATAAACCAGTTAAAGTGCAGTAATGAGTTTAACATACATTATACGGGTTTCCACTTGTACCAATTGCTACTGGTTATACGAACGTGTACTATGTCCAAGAAATGGCATACGCACAGAATGTAGGCCTTTAACTATGTTTAGGTCCGATTGAAAAATGTACAGTTGCTGTGGCACTATTTAATGAATATTGAAAATGAGTTCAACGTTATAACATATCAAGATGCATATTTATACTTACTTTTATTACGTGAACCACATGAGCAACACACGTTGCTTAGAGAAACCTTTCGTCGAGTGCAATATACAATAATAACAGATCCAATAACCATAGCAACGATACTTCCTCCGACAGAAGCACAAACAGTATAAGTGGAAGGTTTTTTTCTGAAATTTCTTAAATATCAAAAATACATTAATAACATGCACATAAAATTAGCACATGGCTATAAATTCACAACTATCGTGGATGCCGCCAGTTAGAAAGGCAATGAACTCAACCTCTTAAAGTGACACTCTTATTCAAAATGAATACAAACACATGTATAACAAACATTTTGACTGATTAACATTTTACTACTTACTGAATAATACATTTATGGAAAAAATATTACTGATATCAAGATTGTAACGGTGTATTTAATAGCAGAAAGCGCAAAAATATTAAAAGATTGGTTAATGATCAAATATTTACTGTGGTCAATTATAGTATCATAAGGTAGAAATATCGTGTTTTATGCTCATTACTTTCAAATTGAACTCGGAATCCAATGTTTTCGACATTTATGCATCTTTTTTAGAATATTAATACAATATTATACATTGTGTTAAATCTTTTGGAGTAAGAGTTCATCATCAATAACCATACATTCATGTAAAAGACGAAACGCTGTAAAACGGCTTACCATTATTACCACCTTTCTTTAATTGAAATACTTCCGTTAATTCCTCACCAACACCATTCGTAATTGTTAACTGGTACTTTCCATAGTCGTTTTCATTTACATGGGTAATTATTAGATAACTCGACAGTCCGATTGTCGATATGTCATACTTGGACGAATTTGCAGTTATTACTATGCAAGTCTCGTTTCCAATGCACTTTTTCCAAGTGAATTGCCCAGCTTTGGGTATTGGATATGCAAATGCAATGTATGATAACGTCACATTTTCATTTAAAGGACTGTAAAATATAAGCGTCACATTTCCATTGAACGGACGACTGACCGAACCTAAAGAACGAATATGACAATATTGATTGGTCTTTAAAAATGTAATACATGTTATTGGCAGTGCAATATATAATATTATATATTATAGTCTGAAAGAGAAATCTACACAAGAATACATTACATCCAATTGTAAACAAAAACTGAAGATGCAATACAGTTATGGCCGAGTTGCATCAGTCTAAGCGGTCGTTTATTTTGAAAATCATTAAGTCAGATTTACTTAATAAATTGCATTTAAAAAACCATTTTCGACACTATAACACAATGGACTCTTACAGGTAACAAACATTTCTAGTATGCCTTTGGACGGCTTATCGCGGTTGTATCTATTTGCACCTGTACACGAGTAGAGACCTGCATTTAAGCATGACAAACTAGCTATAGTGTGTGTTAGATTGTTTCCATACTGTTCAACTTCCAGTATTTCGTCGCCTTTAGCGATGCTAATTTCAGCTTTAGGGTTACTATCAACCACACACACTAATACTGCTATGTCGTTTTCTGCTTTGGTAACACTATCTGTGTATTCCGAGCCTATAACAGCAAATTTTCTAACCATTGATTTGTCTGAAATAGGCAATGATGATATTAACGAGTTTTACTTTCGTGCTTTTATACTAAAAAGATGTATGATATAAATTTAAAGAGATTCCATCAGTCATTTATGTTGCTTATTCATGAATTGACACTAATAGAAACTGATACACAGGTAACAGCAGTATTCTTATTAAAGTATACTCAATCATCGAAAAGAACTAGAACATAAACACTTAATCCTAGTCAAAAAGTATACACTTACAATGTACATTTAAATGCATTGTTCCGTTACTGATTCCATTCACAATTTTCCCTTCAGATAGTACCATTTCATTTGTGACTGTGCATGTATAAATGTCATCATCAGACCTCTGAATAGACGTGATTTCAAGAGAACCGTCCTCCCAACGTTGATTGTTTAATGTTCTCGTCCATACAACCGATGATTCCTGCGGAGGGTTGCCCCGGCTAAATTTGCATTTGAACGACACGCTACTTCCTTCCTCAATATTCAGTTCCTCCATAATGTCGACAACAGGGCCATCTAGTCATTGAAAAAGAATGTTTATTAAACTGAAATATAATTTTCTATCATTGACAACTAAAAAGAAGAATTGGGCGCAAAACGTTTCCACATAGGAATAGTAGCTATGATGCATCATAGTAAACATGTTCAACTTAATGAAAAGTTCCTTATTCGATACAGTGTACTGTAAATATTAACATTAATAATGATAGTAAAATTATTTAGCGACGCTAAGGTTCCAATGAATGCTTATGTTTGTGAAGGGAGTTATGCATAATACACGGACTTACATTGTATGTCTAATATTTTACAGGTAGCTTCCGTATTTCCGTAAATTGTAGAATTTCGACGACAACATATTTCCTTTCCATTCCTACTTCTTGTCTATCTTTAATATGAAAGCTTTACTGGCGAATGTTTTTGACGATTCGTTCAACAAATTCTCTTGAACAGCATCAATAATGTCTTCGTTGTTAACCATTATTTCAATACACGCTGGAGGGCGTGTATTCAAAACCTCGCCGCTGATTGTTGTATTTTCATTGTGGATGTATTCTGGTATATTCAAAATAGGGTCCGAACCTTTCTCTGAATACCGAAACATTAAATTTTTCAAACCATGAAGTTACAAAGACGACTAATATCTACATGTGAATCGTTTTGCGCGATATACAAAAAGCTTAAATAGAAGCAGTTGTATTACTGATACAATACCCTATAAGCATTATAATGCAAAAACTTCCATTTTTAGAAATGATACACATTATTATTTCAAAATGACTACTATTAATATCTGCTGATAGACGCAGAATTTATGTACGCAGTCATAATCCCTTTTGCGAAAACAAACAAACATGATTTTACCCATATAACACAATTTTGTCGTGCTCTTCAGATCGTGTACATAAGCATCGTTAGAGACCATGCAAATTACAAAACCGCCGTCATGGTCCCTCCAAGTGTTTACGTCAAGTTCAATGGCATATACCCCAGTCTGCCGTCCGTGCTGTGTCATTGTAAATTCTTGACTCTTGGAAAATGTCACGTGCGTACTCCCTGAAGTACGACTTGTGTTGCAATAAATGGTAGTGTCTGCATTGCCGTAAACACAATCATCCCAAATTGGCCCAATTAGCTGCTTATCTAAAACAAAAGTAATGCGCTAGTTTACATCGCCAGGCAATATGCGATCGTTAAGTCGTATCCAACAAAAGTAGACGAGACTTACTGTTACATGTATGCTTAACCAGTTTGTGGCAGATGCCATTGACCTTTCACATTTCAAAGCGTAACGTCCAGCTTTTCTCTCATTCAAATTGTATATTTTTAGAGTGTACAAATAATCCGACATTTTCCACTCTTCATAAATGTTATCTCGGAGATGCAAAGGCTCTTGAAGAACACCTTTCAACCATGTACGTTTATTATACGGATGGTTCCCGAATGTCCTTTGGTCTGAAGGGTAATACGCTACTTCAACCGTTGTTCCATATTTTATTTCCGAGGATAGGAGCAGCAGATTGCCACACTCTGGCCTGATTTCTATAATCAAAGATATTTCAAAGTATCACTTATTATTGCAAGACATAGATTTAGAGTTTCATAAATAAACAAAGAGGGCTTATGCAAAATGCAATGAAACATATAGCCGTATAAATTACTGATAAAGAAATAAAGTATATATATATATATATATATATATATTAGGGATGCAAACGAATGGCAAAATTGATATTCGAATATTCGTTAATTCTTTCGATCGAATATTCGAATATTCGATTACCAATATGAATGTATAAGAAATGTAGTAAACAACTTTTATTGTTTGCTTTAGTAATAGCCGGGGCATTTTAACCCTTCTTCGTTGTAGCCGGTATCCGCGAAGGACCCGGATTTTTGCAAACATTGGCAATGAAATTCCCCATTTACAAAAATATCGAACAAAAGCAATAGCCACTGAAAAAGGCGAAGATCGTAAATGCCTGGTTGAATGTCATGATGCACCAACGGGTCGTTCTGTAGGACGAGCGGCCTCGTTCTGGGATTGACATATACTAAATATAACTAGGAAAACACCAAACCTACTCGGAAATTAGATAAATAATAAAACGAAAATAACCCTGAATATTGACCCATCTATTGTATAACAATGACCTAAATTGCTATTCTATACAGTTACATTTCAAAGCACGAATGTTATATCGAAACATGGAAAACAGCATATAACTAGCACATGTCATCCATATCATTACGGCGATTTGAGCAATACTGCACAGCTTAATTGACAGCCATGACACCACTTTGGTTGCCGATTCCGTTTATTATCCAATAATGGTCATTAGAATTTACCGAAAATAATTGAAAGTTGTTTGATGCCACTTGTCTTATAGCCAGTTTTTGTAAAATTACGGGTACTGTTTATAGTCTCCGACTATGTGTCCCTAATTAACATATGACGCGTGTACCGGTATAGTGTCATCACGTCACGCCTCTGGCAATTAGAGGCCAATCGTTGTAAAAACAAGACATGCTAATATATACAACAGCACAGATGTAGGAAAAAGGTTTATTATTATATTTACCAAACAAAAAGCATCGAATATTCGAATACCAATTTTGACATTCGAATATTAAACGTTCGATCGAATATTCGAATATTCGAATATTCGTTTGCATCCCTAATATATATATATATATATATATATATATATATATATATATATATATATATATATATATATATATATATATATACCATGTAAGTGTAGCTGTACTGTGTTTGATAATGTATCCCCACTTGCATTGCTACATTGAACAAAAAAAATCTGAATTATTGCAAGATATATACGCAAATAACAGTATAGTATAAACAGATTACCCATCCTGAACAGTTTGTTGAACATGTGCCTGAAGGCCATCTAAGGGTTGAACCCGTGTGTTTCACCTCAGAGCAAACTGTGTGATCCACGAATGACGAGGGATGAATTTCAAGGTGACGTTTCTGCTCACAAACGTTGGCTTCACAACGGAAAGTGTTCCACATGAATTGGCTAGCACACGACCGTCTCCTGCAAGAACTACAATGAAAGAGTATCTTAAATATGGTAGAACATATGGAACAACACTATTTTGCGCACACGTTGATGAACAAGAATTAGATTTAAAGGTGGCATTTCTGTTACCAAAATGTTGGCATCATACTTGGCAAAAAACATCATGGGATAAATTGACGATGTGAATCTTCTCCAAGCATTATCATTAGAAACAAGAAAGAAATACGACGATACAATGTAGTTTTATTTCAATATGAAATAACTTCAGGTAACTTATAAAGAATAAAAAAGAATTAAAAAAAAGATCAAACTCAGGTAATTTTATGATTAGAGATCCCGACTCTATTTGTTGACGAAGGAATACAATTTAGAGTACCTTATCCACATTGTTTAAAGATATGATGCAGTTGCTGTTTTAAGCGTTTCAAATTCCACACAGTCTGCCTTAATAAATAAACGTTTAAAACTGTGTGATCAAGGAGTGTCATTATCAAAAGCATCATTGTACTAACTAACAGTAGGGCATAAAGTTCAACACATTACCTTAAACACCAGCTTGTACAGTACCTAGATAAATCTTCCGTCACTTCTGACAAACATGTAAGGAAATTCATTTCAGATGCTATCAGGTATTTAGGTTCTCTAATTGGCAAGTTTCGACGTACACTATTTTGAATAAACTTAATATCTCCGGTAACAATATGGCCAACAACGTCGTAACGGTACACAGAGTTTGTACAATCTCACGAAGAAGGTGTATTTACAGAGATGTCATTACTTTGTTATAGTTAAATTTGGAGTGTTGAATAGGTCTTTTTATATATATATAACATATTATTGGCACTTCTTAATACTTAAAATATATTCGCTGTTGATAAAAACAGTTTAATACGGTACCTTTGACTTGTATCCATATTATCAATAGTAGGATGTAGGTAATGTTTTGTATAACAATTAACAAAACAAGCGCATTCATATTTTTATCTATTCTGCCCGCATTCTTATCCAGTACGCATAAGGAAGTAACTGAGAACACAAGCTTGAAAGAAGTCAATGTTTACCATTTAGTTACAAAATATTATTACACTGCTCGATATCAATTGTTCGACGTTGTATACGTTTAATGTTTCCATTGATTGTCTTACCGTGTGATCTAGTCTTACGCTTTCTATGATTAACTAGTTGAAATACCAATGGCATTAAGCATCTGAGATTATATAAGACGATGCAGACCAAAGTAGCAAATTCTAGCTCATATTTGTATTAACCCTATAGTATTTCGGATAAGAAAGTAAAATGTTATCTTGTGTACTATATAAATGTTCAATATATATTAAACTATTATATATATAATAAATATATATCGAGGTATATAAAGAGACAAAAAAAAGGAAATTTTATTAAAACATCATCGAGCGTAACACATATCTTATTTAAATCGAAACCGCTTACCAAGGAAACATAAGATAAAGTAAACACTAGCATCCATTTTGCACCGATTGCTTCAGTTTTAAAGCTGTAACTTATGTATTATCATTATGATAAATTATATATGTACAGAAACAATAATGATTCAAGCAATATTTTCAATGCACGGAAGTTTACAACTTTCACATTCGGAGATTGTTTTTTGAAAACAGTTGCATGCTGTGAATCACAATGGAAAGGAGTTTGATTGTTTGCCTTAAGTAGAGGCTGTTCTTAAATTTCCTCACCAAAGAGCTCCATGTATTTTTAAATACATAAATTGTCGCAGATATACGCCACATTCATCGATCGGCATATGATTATAGTTCGTCACGTTTTAATTGTTTCTTAAGAATACCAAAAAGAAAAAAACAACACACAAATGAGTTTATGTCTCGAGAGCGAGTAAAACTGACCTCAGATCTTAATCTGAAGCACGGTCCGCAGACACTCAGTTTGAAACCAATTAAAAACTCTCAGATTTTAACCATTTGGCATAACCTCCTGATCATGCTCAAGGTCAATCTGACATTGAATTGCGATCATCATTCTAAAGCATTTCTTTATTCACATGATAATTGAATGACAACATGTGAAAAGATTTTACTGGATATCGCCACTAAACGCACTTGTCAATCAAGAGTTTGATTGACGTTAAAATTAGCTAAATCAAGCCCTTTTAACTGACAAGATATTTTAACTTTTTATGCAGGATTTACATGAAAACTACAGACACAAGCACAGTAGTGGAAAGTCTAAACATAAACCCAATTAAATGGGCACATGTTCTCAACACCAAAGACATATAACACAAACCAGAAACATGGAACAAGACCACAAAACTCCACAAACAACACAAACATATATATACTATATAAAAAACTAGAGGTGTTTATCATGCACCTGATTTAATCGTTAGCAGTTGACCTGGGTCGATATTCTTTTGATCTTCGTTAATATCAAGAACAGACTTTTACTGGGGGGCAAGGACTTTGCTTATTAATTATTAAAGCCTCGATACATCAGTATGTGCTTAAGTGATTGACTGTTCCAGCTTTCATCAGAATGTTCAATCGACACCATAGCGAACCTTACGAAAGCTCTATATAATATATGAAACGTTTGACCATGTTGTAATATATAGAAATGATTACCTCAACAGAAGTGTACAATTACTATTTGTTAAAGAACATGCAGCCGCTTTAGCAGTTTTGGAATAATTGAAATTGTTCATAAACTGCAATAAAAAGGTATATGACTGGTATTTTTTAAGTTGCGGTATTTACTTTTAAACTGACTGCTGTATCTCAGAGACATTAAATTTATGATTGAAGGTTTGTCTATAATCTGTTTTTTTTTTAAATGCATGTATGTTTTCCTGCTTGGTTTGTGTATTTGAAATTACACCCTGGCGATAAATATAGAATAAATTGCATATGGCCTTAATTTGGATGTCAAGGTCAGATTATAACATCATTACCCATCTCTTCCTTCGCGGTACAACAGAACTCGCTGGTGAACGTTGCATCAACTGCGAGGTAAAGACATGCCAGTTCGATCTCTCATGGCTGGCTAGACGGTGTAATAGCTGAAAAAGTGCGTTTACATAGTCAACGATAACGACAAATGCTCATATTAAATTGATCTCGTTTACGTTCTTTGTGTTGTGACGTTGAGCGACTCTTGTTTAATGTTTGTTTGGTTTTCTTTAACCATGGTCATCGGTAAGCCTTATGCTATTGACCTGTATTTATACTGTTAATCAAATTTTCCAAACTCGGAAAATCCATATTGGTATTCTTTTAAATCGTTCAATTATCAAATCTTATGTGAAAAATTACATAAACAAGCTCAGTAGCTTTAACATAAACACCCTTAAATGGCACTGGATAAACGCCAAAGACACAGAGCGTAAGAACAAAGAAACACAAACAATAAACATGGAACAACAGCACATAGTTTGAACATAGCAGTCCGAGTTTGACTGAAACTGTTCATTGTTCGCGATAGTTAGTAACTATAACAAATGTGTCTCATGCACACTCCTATAATCACTAATGCCTGGTGTTTGAATTTGAGACTATAGGCTCAAAACTGCAAATCTTGATTTTCTTGTAAAAGGTATCATGTTGCCGGGCCACCTCTGACCTCTACTTGGTGGTAGATGGGGAACAGAACAAATGTGAATTCGAGCCAATCGTTTTAAATGTACCTATACCATCGAAGTCATCGTCATCCTCCTAAACAATGCATATATAATAAAGTATATAATCTAACATAGAAAATGTACAAATACTCGAACATAGAATTTCAGATTAACAATGGCGCGATCATTTAACAATACATTGAAACAATGTAAATATTTCACGACATAACAATATATATATAACACTATAGATCAATACAAAGATAACAGATTATAATAACGGGATTTAATGAATTACATGCAGTATTCTATATAAGTAGCTGCATAAATTGGATAGAAAAGCACCGTATAAAAATGGCGTTTTACGTGTAGATTTGTTGACTTAAAGGGAAACTGGTAATAAGTTGATTGGTTTATTTTAAACACTGACGTATTAGTTTTCGGTTAATATATACTATTACTCGATATTTAACAAACTACACCACACTATATGTAAAAGTTACCAAATCTGATAATTTACGGGGCGGAGTAATAAATGAGAATTAGGGTATTTTAACAAAATACGAATATATATTATTGTAACACTTTTATTGAAATATAAAAGTCACACCATATGACAGATTATAATAACGGGATTTAATGAATTACCTGCAGTATTCTAAATAAGTAGCTGCATAAATTGGATAGAAAAGCACCGTATAAAAAAGCGTTTTACGTGTAGATTTGTTGACTTAAAAGTGAAAGTAGTAATAAGTTGATTGGTTAATTTAAAACACTGACGTATAAATTTTAGGTCAATATATACTATTACTCGATATTTAACAAACTACACTACACTATATGTAAAAGTTACCAAACCTGATAATTTACGGGGCGGAGTAATAAATGAGAATTAGGGTATTTTAACAAAATACGAATAAATATATTTGTAACACTTTTATTGAAATATAAAAGTCACACCCAATGACAATCAGTAAAGCATTGATGATGAAACTTGCTGTATATTATATACAAGTGTTACTATAACATAACAACGTTTTGTCAGGTTTGATACTGAAATGAGTATTTGTATTTTTTAATTCAAATTAAAACAATGAAAACTACAGGGAAAAGTTCAGCAGTCAAAACTATATTCGTGTAAACCCTGGTTAGAGGCACAAGGCAATGGTCTGAAAAGACAATGAATGATAAGACGTAGAAACAGACAACATATGATTCAGAATAGCTTTATCAGTAAATGATGTAATTACAGCCTCGGAATGGTCTTTGAAGCACGAAATATCTGGAAGACCTGTTTATTTGCACACAACCTTACATTTGGTTTAATAACTTTTTTATAAGCGTTGTTAACTTCTGTGAATTCGCGACATGAATATTTCATTGAGGTTGATATGTAATATTGTGTACTTTGATATATTCGTAGCGTTCTGTAGTCATAGAAACAGTTAAGTAGCCATATTTACCATATACCATGTTCATGATAGCCAAAAACTGTACTTGAAATGAATATGTCAACAAACAAGTTTCTTTGAATGAGTTACAACGTCTTATGAGGGATTCTAACTAACCAAGCTGTCTATCAACGTTTGCATGAAACTTTCAGGGTTTGGCTGGGCATCCACATAATCTTCAACCAACGGTGTTCGTATAGTCGCATGTGCAATTCTACGGAAAAGAAAGAACTAAAAGGATCAGATAAAATGTCAGCTATATGATATAGAAGCAACTTGCACATTTTATTGTCCGCTCCCAGGCGGTACCTAACAATCCTTGATAAACATACCTAGTTTTGTTTATATGCACTGTGCTGTTTGTGCAGTTTTGTGTTGTTGTTCCATGTTTCTTGTTTGTGATCGTTTTGTTTTTGTGTTGTATGTCTTTGGCGTTTACCCAGTGTCATTAAATCAGGTTAATGTTTAAAGTTCTGCTACTGAGCTTGTTTCTGTAGTTTATCACATTAATATTGAAACCATCAAATATTATGATAGGTTCAAAATTGAGCTTAGGAAACTTGACGCTGGAATGAAGAGCCAGACCAATCAAAGAGAATAAAAAAGATTTGTCATGAGGCACAGAACTCTCCGTCAAAGCAAGAGATATATTTAGAAGAGCTCAAGTGGCATGTAAGTACTAATAGTAATGCTACTTTCGATATGTAAAAACAGCTCAATAATAAGATTGACAAATTACAGCAGCAAAAACAACAGCAGTTGGACAGCCTCGAATACCAACAGCAACAACATCACACCTGCTGTTTTGAAAATAGGAGATACAGAAGACAGTCAGTCAGGAAATTTCCACAGAGGTAGTGGTAGAGGTAGAGGATCTTACAGACCTGGACGCACAAAAGGAGCCAACAATTTCAAAGGTTATTGAAATATGTGTTGTGACCAAAATCATTATGTGAAGGACTTACAACAGCATCCTCACGAGCGGAGCAGACAGCTTATTTAAACGTATTGGTGCCTTCTTCGGTTGACCGGACCTGGACACGAAGAACATTAAGAATGGTTGCACAGTCATATTTTGAGAAACATTTTAAACCAGTTACTAATATTGAAGTGTTGAATGTACTGGTGGAACTATGCATTCATACTCGGGATATAATCGAGTCTCAGAATTTGAGAAGCAAACAATATCATTTTAAATATCACCAGATACTAACATTTTCAGTTCAACAGCAGTCATTATTAGAACCACCATTTTGCAAGAAATAAAAAAAGATTGTCGACAGAAATTTGGAGAAAGATATATGCTGATAGCTAAACTAACGAACCCCTAATACACTTTCTTTCATCAAGGGGTACATTGCCAAGAAGATTGATCACCAAAACCAACCTTCCAGATGGTTTGGAGGTAACACCAAGTGAAGTACACCGTTCATATGCAGATTCAAATGGATGAAGTTACTATAACAATTTAAAATCTTTCAAGTTTTCATATTTATATTTCACCAAAGGCAATTGTTTGTGACATACAACCAGTAACAGTCACTGATAAAGTTTAAAATAAGATAAAAGAAGAGACAAGGATCGAAAGAGGTGAAGATAGATGAATATCATGTACTTAATGAAAAACAGAAACATACATTGGATGACTTGCTTTTACACCATCATAAAATGCTCAGCACAAGCGAAACAGGCATGCCAGACGCAATCTTTTCAAACATTAAATTGAATTGAAAAACACTATACAAGTCAAGCAACGTCAACGGCAGATACCACCTGCTATTTTACAAGAGGTCGTGTCAAATTCAGAACAGTTGTTGCCATGTGGCATCATACAGCCATCACAGTCGCCATGTACATCATTGTAGTCTTGTTTAGAAATTTAAGGAAAGGTAGGTGTAGATTTCAGGATGCTAAATAAAAGGACAGTTAAAGATCCCTACAGTCTTCCTAGAATAGGAGAGATGTTTGACTTCATCACAATGGACATGAACAGTGAATACCATCAGCTACAAATGGAGAAAGAACAGATAGAGAGGACTGCTTTTACAACGGGACCTTTTTGGCACTTCTAAATCAGTTAATGCATTTTGCCTTTTGGATTAACTAATGCGCCATCCAGTTTTCATAGACAGATGAATGAATGCCTAGGTCAAATGAACATGTCAATATGTATACTATTTTTAAAAGACCTTATTACTTTTTGATTAACTTATGATAAACATCTGGAAAGCTTAGATAAAGTTTTGACAAAACTAAAGGAATGAAATCTTAGTTTAACCTTCGAGAAATGTAGATTTTTTCGTAGGGAGAGAGAGAGTCGAATTCCTTTGTCTTGTTGTAAGCAAAGACGGGAATGAGACTGATTCCAGTAAAATTACAAGATTAGGCATAATCAAACACACAAGAAGAGTTCGACAGTTTCTAAACATTAACGGGGAATTACCGTAAATTAATGAACTATTTTTTACGTTTAACCTGCCCCTTAACCGACATGATTCCCACAAGATGTGACCAATATAAGCCGGATTTTAGGAGGCCTTTTGACTTGCACACTGATGCACGCAACACTAGTATCAGAGCTATTTTAACAACAAGGGTGTATGGAAAGAGGTATTTCTTATGCAAGCAGGGAAGTATATCTCGGAAGAATTATTGAAATAACAAATTAGAATTTTTGGCATGGAAGTAGGAAATAACCTCAAATTTTCGGATTTCTGACAAAAAATAATTTATCGTACATACTGACATGAATTCACTGACTCATATACACTCCCCGCCCAACTTTGATGCTACAGAGCAGATATGGGCGGCTTCCGGTGGTACCACCAACGACAGACATGATGAAGATGGTGTGATTTATGTACCACAGACATAACGGGGACGCCCGGGTACCAGTACTTCAGTCAGAGGCAGAAGTTGCAAAAGAAGGGATAAAGAGTGGGGAGAAGGGAGAAGAGTGATTTTGCCAAAGCAGCTTCAGGGAGTCCTAAGATAGATGAGAACACATTTGAAGTTAAAAAGTGTGAGACATTTGTTGAAAATACTTTCTGCAACGATACGGACACAACTCTTCCCGAAACGTTCGATAAAATCCTTGAGGAGGTTCCGTTACCTACAAAGAAGAAGAGAAAAAGACAGTTACCACGTCCACCAGTCTGAATATATGAAAGGGCTAGAAGAGCTCCTGAGAAATACAGCGGTTGCGTAATAAATGAACTTGTAATTTTAATTTATTGTTGTTGATTTTTAAAGTACCATTTGACTAGAAGATAATGACGGGACGTCATTTAAAGAGACAGGTTTGTGTTTCATGATATTAAATTTTATGTTTAAATCAGTTCTATTTGATTTAAGAGAGAAAACAAACAAACCTGCTTGGACTTAATTGACGGAGCTGTCTTTCTTGGTCGTTTTAAAATACAATAACTGTGTGATGAACTGTGCCCATATCCACTCAATGGGTATTTTTGGTGGGAACATTGGATCATTCCGTTCTTTGTATTCACGGTGAAAACACTATATTTGATAGATTTGTGAATTTGAAATTGAAGGGAAAAGAAATTAAAGGTAAGTCAGTCAGTTCTAGAATCTAGTAGTTCTATTATTATTTAAGTATAGTTTGATAAGAAGTGTAATCGTTATAATTGCAATTGATCAGTAATATATAACTAAGATTGGCCTTTTATAGTTGAGCTATTTCTAAAGTCAAGATGGTTATTTAACCCTGCATGTTAATAGTTTAAGTTATATTTATGCACTGACTTATTGAAGATGTTTGGCACCAGTTAGTCTATTGACTATATGCATTGATTGTAAGAGACAGAGTCTGTCAGTAAGGGTCTATAGGCAGTTTGTATATGTACTGTGATCTGAAATGTGTTTTTATCTGTTTTGCATAAAGATGTTAATATTGTTAAAAAATGAATATATTATGTTTTATTATTCTATATAACGGCCACTAGAATTAGGAGGAATATTGTGTCTCAAAGATTGATTTAATATAGCGACTTGATTGTGTACTCTGGTGTAATATGCATAAGTTTATATCTATGTACTTTTAATGCTGTGGATTAATTGTATAGTCGTAAGATGAAACCTTTAAAAGTTATTGAACGTTCTAGAATCCTTCTGATCTAGGTCATGGTTATAAGACATTGTAAGCTTAGAGCCTTACAGGTCACCGTTTTACTCTAAGCTTATACATCCCAGAATAGGTCAAGGACCTCGGCCGTTATCTACACCCACATGGTCGCAATGCATATATTTTAATAATGAGTTGATTTAACAATTATGAACCGTTTGTAGCCGTGTTCCTGTTTAAATGAATGAAGTCCGTACACATCTTTCAACATACCTTGTTAAAAAAGATGAAGCAACGCGCATATGTCGACATGACTGCTGACCTTCATGTATTTCTTTTAACAAGTGACCAGAATGAAGCGAACAAATTAAACTCGTACTAAATATAAACAAATGCGGGTGTATTTCTTAATGGTATCCGAAGGCAGAGCCTCATTTTCACATTATAAATATTTTTTAAATGGAATAATATTAGAACCTTGCACAACGATATTTAGATTGAGAAGGTCCCTTAAGCCTAGTGTGTCATCACGATCTAAAATGTGTTGTTATGCAAATATAATGGACATGCGATAGATGTGATTGTAATTCAAAGTTAAATCCATATTTTCTTCGGATGCGATACTCTTGCTCTTCGTGTATAGAACTTATGGGTTTTTTAACGTGGTCTGTGTAAAGCAACGGGATACAACTTTCCTAAGCTCTAACCCTTCAACGCACCGAAGCTAATCACTAGGCTATCGGGGTGGCCAGAAGAGTATTTAACCAAAATATGTAACACCACCACCATCTTGGATAGCTATAAAATTATCAAGGTATCTAAAATTTGACTCGTTTATGGTTGTAACTTTGTTTATTTCAATTAAATTAAAAGGAATACGCTAACATACTTGTCTGAAATAATATTATATATACTTTATATATAAAAAACGTACGAGGGAATTTGGAGTGGCCCGATAAGGCAGGTGGACTTTCAAAGCAGGTAACCAATCATCCAGGTTTGACTGTACTTTTTTAAAGAACATAAGAAATATAGTCCATGTCAAATTTAAAATAAAAGAAATCAGTTTTTTTCAATGTTCACTAGATATGAGGTTCTTAATTGGCTTATTTACCGCAGTCCGCACTCGTTTTCAATGTTAATCAATGACATTAACATTGAGAATTAAAAGTTGCAAATCGGATGTAATTTACAATTAATTATGACTCAATTATTAACAAATACTGTATTATGCTCTGTTCACCCATCTTCCGTTTTGATTGCCAGCTATGTTTCTAGCGCTTATGTAATTGTTGGCCATTCACCGCCGGATAACTTAAAACGGTCATTATCGAAATAGGAATGGACATTGAAATGCGACTTCTTATGGTATGACCACTAATATAGATGGAAGGAAATTATTATAGGACAGACAGGCAGAGAGAATTGTTTATTATGGTCTTATAAATAGTACATCGTTATTATTCTTAATTTACATAATACAAAGTATTAACAATACAATATAACACAATCTGAAAAAGAAAGAAATGCATTTTCAATAAACATACAACAAAAACGTTTTCAATGTAACGAGGATGAAGCATGTTTTAAACTAATATTTTTTAAACTATCTAATATATATATAATGGCATTATTGAAATAATTTCCATCAACATTATAACTCATCTCTATATCAGTAAAATGTGTGTACCGCAACTGTACTATTAGTGGACGTTATCCTCGCGATCCTGAAAACCATATTTTACTATTTAATCACATGTTTATGTTTACTACCGGCTTTTTATTAAAAACACATGTTATGATCAAAAATATAGTTTAAAGCAATTCTGTGCATATTGCAATAATAACTCAGTGAAGACTATGTCCTGATATCGCTAAATACATGGAGTTAAAATAACGCTCACGAGACAGGCGTTCAGCAACATCAGATAATTGAACTGTTAACATTCCGAACAAAAGCGATTCAAACTGCAATAAATGTGCATGTACATGTAGTCGCCGCTGTATATTTCATTAATCTTATTACCATGTAAACACTGGTAAATGAAACATTTATTATAAAGTACAACATTGGAGGACATCGTTTGTGTTGGGGTTTTTTATTTAGATTATCGCGTCTGTTTCGTTAAGAAAGATCAATATACATTGTGGCAAGTACAGAACACGTAAATGGAAAAGTTCATCTTTAGCGGTTTGCAACTTTATCTAAAACAATATATAACATAAATACATTTTAATATTTTTACGAATTATAACTAAATACTAACATATTACAAATGTTTTTTCGTCAACGTAAAGAAAGTTTACAATAAAGGCTAGGATTTATAAGTATAGTTTCATTTCAGTCTTCACCAGCTCTATAGAATTGAACATACTCTGAATACACATACTCTGATCAAATACCCAACATAATAAACTCGTAAATCTATAAAGTCATTAATGTTATTCTGTTTAAAGTCAACGAAAACAACATTTACAATAACATGGATATGTTTATCATCACATCGATTATATACACTACAAATATGTCCGAATATATATGAGTCCCTGTATAGATTTAGCCAAAGGATAGTCTCATGGTGGTTTCTCATAATCTTAATTAATTTGAAACGATCTTCAGCTCACCCTTGTCAAACTACAGCAAGCATCAAGACTAGTTAAAGACCACAATGGTTGTGAGTTGACAATAAATCGCAATAAATACGATCATGTTACCGATTAGTTTGTCGTTTAACTGCGTTATATAAATGGTTTTTTGGAGTGCGGAACAATCCGATCGTTGTAACTTAGGTTTTCTTCATCCAACCGTTCGCAGGACTTGAACGGACTAATAGAAAAGGCATTTTGAATGGATGCAGTGCTTTTGAAATTAAAACTTTGAGAACAATAAAGATATAATGTATGTTGAAAATTTTCTTTATGAGTACGTACATGTTTGTAACTACTAGTAGTTATGCTATATATAAAGGGTACCATTCGCACATGTATTTGGATCAAACAGAATTGAATAAATTTGATCTTTTTGCTTTTATTATCCGAAAACCGGAGATTTGTCCAAAAGTAGTACTACACTGTTGAAAATATCTAGGGTTATATACCGTTTTTTATATCATTTATTCCGAGAATACATTCAGCATATACGAATAAAATCCATGCGATTGACATGAACATATTTATATCGAGAACATCTGAATTAAATGAGTAAAATAGAAACATATTATAGAAAGAGAAAAAGAATTAGTGATACACTCAATATAGGAATCCACAAACATGTTCTCTGTAAAGAATATGTATTTAAACATTAATATGAGAATATGTTTACAAAAAACAAACATCGCAATATTTGGAATTTACAAAGTTCACAAATGTTTATCTGTAAACAATACTTACTTTAACTTTGATCCAAATTAATACCAAGAACGAATATACATTTATATGTATTAAAGGATTTTGGCAAAGGTTTCAGATATACATTTAAGCGCTTCGAAAAAAGACATGATTTCGACCGTCCCGCGTGATATATTACTATGTATTATTATGCTCCTGCAAAGTATCATATCCACATTGAGTTGATTGAACTGACTGATACACTTGAGTGTAACTTTTGGAAGTGTCTTGAGCCCACAGAGTAAAGGGTAAATATAACAGTTGCATATTGTGCTATGTGGGCAAGTCAAGAGTAGTTGAGCAAGTTCAAGTCCTACAAAGTATATACACTCATGTTTCAAATAAATCGTTAATGGTTTCATTTAGATCACCCCTCTCGGAGTCGTCAACTGCTTCATCAGAGTCAATCTGATCAACACTGCCCTCCATATCCTTATTAGCGTATACATACTGCGACCCCATATTCAGGTTCACATACACTTTCCCAATATCTGCCTCTTTCTCAACTTTTCCTAGCCGAAGCTGCACGCGCTCTAACATGCCTGAGATACACTGCCGAATATCTGCGAAAGACGGTCTCTCGATCGGTGTCTCCAGCCAGCATCTGCGCATGAGTCGGTATCTGAAAAAAGGAAAATATTAATATTTACATAAATGCAGTGGGTTGCAAATAGGGCGAACAGCCCACCTTTTCAAAACTACGATATGAAACAGGAGTGTGCAATGCTCTGCGTAGGGCATGTACATAAACAACTTAACACTACCAGGCGTACCTTTGAGACTGAACGCTCATCTGAAACATTTTATCTTAGCGTACGAAAAAAGCATTTCTCTAAAACAGGATAGGGGATTTTGCTTTTATTTTAATGACATACAGCTGGACATACAAAGGCGAGGGCGAGTATCTTGGTTGTGGTAGTCGCCGACCAGACTTGATGTATCTTTCCATATCCCAGTTGTCTACGACGGTGTACGGAGGAACACCTCGAGTCATCAATTCCCACATCGTGACGCCGAACGACCACTGCAAAGAGACGGGGATACCAATGAGCCTTCAAGAGACGGTGTTAAATTAATTGGCGTTAAATATCACAGTTGTCAACGAAAATATACCGACGTACACCAGGGTCATCACCTCCATGGCGTAAAGCAGAAAGACCAATTAAAAATATGGCGTTCAATATCACACTTATCCACGAAAATGAGCCATAAACTCCAATTACCTTCATGTCCGGTATCTGAATTTAACAAATTATCCATGAAAGGTAATTATTTTAATTTGGGACAAAAATATTTTACTAGTAAAGTTTTGCTGCAGGAGACTCACAATCAAATGACAGTGTAAACTATTGAAATACCTTCGGGGTAAACTTCTTATTGGGGCATATTAAACTGGGTTTGGGGGAAAGAATAAATTAATCCGGTGGAAAATATGTATATATAGACGCTAAATAAAGCAAATTGATACAGATCATACCACATCAGTCTTCTCGTTGAAGATACCGCCGGACAAACTTTCTATAGCCATCCACTTGACCGGTAGTTGGGCGCCCTTCGCGTGTGTGGTGTAGTACGTGCTCTCATAGATGTCACGTGACAATCCGAAGTCCGCGACTTTTACTTGGTTATTTTCGCCTAACCTTGAACAATTACAGACGTTTAAAGCGTCAGGTTCCAATCAAAGAAACTTATATATCAACTGTATTCATGATTTCATTCTGTGGACATAAAAACGCGCACAGTGTGTTCATGTTTTTTATGTTCTTTGCGATCTTAACTGATATGTTTTGAGAATGCATAACGCTTTCAAAAACCGTATTTAGGAAGCGATGACAGTGATGTACTTTTCAATACTGTAAATGACCATTTTCAACGCAAACACTATGTTAGATATAGTTAATGCTTGTAACGGATTTCTATTCAGGATGTGTTTGTATTTAAACAGTTGTCAAAAGAAAATGATGTTCTATTTATTGCATGACGCTTTGTATAACAAAATAGGATCTTAAATTTTTAAGATAAATGATACATATCGAAAACACACATTCATACGTACATACAATTTCTTGCGGCGAGGTCTCGATGTACAAACTTGAGCTCTGCTAGATACTCCATTCCCTTAGCAATGTCAAGGGCGAACGATACCAGGTCCTTAATGGTTGGACTCTGTTGGAAAACGATGGACAAACTTGGTCACTTCAATGATATGACACATTACAATATTGTTACCAAACAGCTTATCGGTGTTAATGGCGGTTAGACAATATTATTGAAACATCCAAAAAAACGTACTGATGCACTTTTAATACTATTATACCTCACTTATATTCTCTATGTTAAATTCCCTATACCCGATCGGTCAATAATTTTAATACTGCCCGGTAATGCTGACTGGCAAAATAATATCACATGCGCAGAAAAGATGCGCGTTCGTTTTTGTTTTTTATGGCCGCCTAAATAACTAGAGCAGATGCCCGCACAATAAATATAATTGCACAATATAACCGTTCAAACTATCGACTACGGCATGAAATAAATACAAATAAAATATTTATCAGGGGAAATCACTGCGTGAGATATTGGGTCACAGATGACCTGAAATCCGTATCACACAAACGCTCATTGTGCTTTATTTACGTCAAAAGTAAAGGCTGCGTTATCTATCGTCTGACACCACCAGCAGAGGAAAAAAGAACTTTGAACGTTTTGCCTCTGTATGGAGGCCAATTCAAATGCATTAATTGTGTCTAAAGAATCCAGAACGTAAAAAGAAATGTTTAACTTCTCAGGAGTTTTCTTGACGAAAATTGTGAATTTGAAAGCTTTTTAAGAGTTGTTTTGGACTACGTTTGTTTTTGCATCTTTAAGAACAGGTAAATGTAAAGACATGGAGTCCTCATCTCCGATCTCGTTAAGGAATGATTTTTTATCTATAAAATCTATTAGTATTTATTTCTGCTACAATGTGTTTATAAAGAATTAAAAATGAGTATTGTTGTATAAAAAAGTTGATTTTTATTTCTGCTGTTTTTGGAAATTTGAAAATGAGTATTGTTATATAACATTTTTTTATTCGTGACCTCGGTCAACATTATTATTCTCAGGTTGACAATTTTCAAAAGCGCCCTCACCGGAATGTACTATTTATATAATAACAGCCATTTTTGTTCACATTATTCAGAGAGCCACAGTGACTTTCCTAATTAGATGATTCCGATAATCGGCCACTTATGCGACACAATAACAAAATGCAAGCAATGAAGAAGAATAAATTGAATGGCTGCATTTCGATGTATTCTAAAATTTGGTAGTGTATGGCACATATTGTCGCATTTCGAACAAACATCATGAGTTGTTTTCTCTTGTATTTATCAGATATTGATAACACTAGTTG
Source organism: Mya arenaria (assembly GCF_026914265.1). NCBI lineage: Eukaryota > Metazoa > Mollusca > Bivalvia > Myida > Myidae > Mya > Mya arenaria. The sequence continues at coordinate 66,515,436 of NC_069131.1, read as the reverse complement.
CCCTGACTTTTGTGAAACCACAAACCCCTTACAATGTGTCTTACATATATCCTGTCCCTATCTAATACTTTTAGTCACTTCGTACCTATATGACAGAATCTATGATGAACATAGTATATCAGATACTTGGGAATGCATGCAGAAGATATCATTCGCCAATGTATGTTTAAAATCGTACGTGAGTTTCATCATGAAGGTATGACAATACTTGTAGTCGCTTCGTGCCTATATGGCAGAAGCTATGATGGGCTTGTATGTCAGATACTTGGGAATGCATGCAGAAGATATCATTCGCCAATGTATGTTTAAAATCGTACGTGAGTTTCATCATGAAGGTATGACAATACTTGTAGTCGCTTTGTGCCTATATGGCAGAAGCTATGATGGGCATAGTATATCAGATACTTGGGAATGCATGCAAAAGATATCATTCGTCAATGTATATTTAAAATCGTACGTGAGTTTCATCATGAAGGTATGACAATACTTTTAGTCGCTTCGTGCCTATATGACAGAAGCTATGATGGGCTTGTATGTCAGATACTTGGGAATGCATGCAGAAGATATCATTCGCCAATGTATATTTAAAATCGTACGTGAGCTTCATCATGAAGGTATGACAAAAGATCGCCATGTTCCATATAAGGCAGGACAATCAAAGGTAGTTCTTCCTTTTCGAAACAAATAGCCAGAAGACACATGACGTTTGGGTGGTCAAAATTCTTCATCACGTTGGCTTCCTTCAGGAATTGCGGCACGTTCATTTCCGCCTGTTCATTCTCTAGATATTGAAAGAGTCGGCTTTGTTATTTCGAATTGTATGAAATTGTATGTGAAGGCAATTGATAATGTCGACCCACCATTCATGGCGCACCCCCCCCCCCCCCCCTCCTCCCCAATTATTGACGTTATTTTATAAAGTTAATGTTCGAATGTCGAAGATGTTGCACGTTTCATTACTGTCAATAAACAGTTTCAATCAGACCGAAACAAGTGTATTCATATCATACCGACCCGCCCGAGTACACACAATCGTGGCGTGTTTATTTTGGATTAATGAATATATATGTAATACCTTTGAAGTCATTTGCAAGTATTTTCGACTTCTTTTAGACTTTGTGTTAACCTGCGTTATAACATATCGACCTCTCTTCTCAACTTTACTTACTACGTAGAGTTTTAATGGCGACTTTTCTTTTTATATCATCAATGATCATCGAACCCTTGTGCACTGAGCCAAAGTGGCCTGGAAAATAAGTAGACATGAAACGCATGTAAGCACTTATAAGCACCCGTAAGCATTTACAGGCACATGTTAGCATAAATAATCACATGTTAGTACTAATAAGGACCCGTAAGCACATGAAAACATTTACAGGCACATGTTAGCATAAATAATCACATGTAAGTACTTATAAGCATCAGTAAACATATGAAAACATATACAGGCACATATAAGCATACAAAAACACATATGTAAGTACTAATAACGACCCGTAAGCACATAAAAACATTTACAGGCACATATTAGCACATATAAGCACCCGCAAGTACATGAAAGCATATACAGGCACATGTAAGCACATATAAGCATCCGTAAACACATGAAAGCATATACAGGCACATGTAAGCACATATAAGCACCCGTAAGCACATGAAAGCATATACAGGCACATGTAGGCACATATAAGCAATCGTAAACACATGAAAGCATATACAGGCACAAGTAGGCACATTTAAGCATCCGTAAACACATGAAAGCATATACAGGCACGAGTAGGCACATATAAGCCCCCGTAAGCACATGAAAGCATATATAGGCATATATAGGCACATATAAGCACCCTTAAGCACATGAAAGCATATACAGGCACATGCAGGCACATATAGGCACCCGTAAACACACAAAATCAAATATAGGAACACGTAAACACACGTAGACAATATAAAAACAAGGATATGTAAACACACATAGGCACATGTAAGCACTTTTAAGCGTAAATAATCACATGTTAGCACTTGTAAGCGCATATAATCACATGTAAGCACATGCAAGTCCAAGATATCTTCCTGAACGTTTTTAATTAGATTAAAAAATGGGACCAATCGTAAAAAATATTATGTTTCTAGATAATAAAAACGTAACAATGAACGTGAAACTACAACAATTACTACTACTACTACTACTAGTAGTACTACTACTACTACTACTACTACTACTACTACTACTACTACTACTACTACTACTACTACTACTACTACTACTACTACTACTATTACTACTACTACTACTACTACTACTACTACTGCTGCTTCTGCTGCTGCTGCTGCTGCTATTGCTGCTGCGCTATTACAAGTACTACTTCTACTACTATTACTACTATTTGCTTACATAATAAGTGTCTTTTACGGTTGCAATGACAGATTAATTAATCATAATTTACATATTAGAATTCACCATGGCGGCGTATTTGCGTGAAAGTGCAAGGTGATAGTCGGAAATATTGCCCTGGCGTTTTTACTAAATGTTCTATAGTGAGGTTTAATAATGCAATATATTAATAGAATTCCAATGCAACTTTAGGACTAAATAGCTGATGTTTAACCTAGAACATACCGTATTATTACACGTTTACACGTATACTTAATTGTAAACATATATGCAGAAATTCCTTATCTGTAAATTAGTTCCCAGATTTAAGTTAAATCTCGGCACGGAGTCCACCACTTAAATTCAACAGCTGAATGCTGAGAGAAACTTTGCACCAGGAACGTCATTTTTAGTTAATCTTACTGCAAAAACCTTATCAGAAGCAGCCACTGTTTACATTTCTTGTACTACCTTCACGGAAGTTGTATCACGTGATACACATAACAGAAAGCAATGCCGTAGTTATAAATCCCTATCAACATAAAGAAAGCAATGCCGTAGTTATAAATCCCTATCAACATAATACAATTACAAATACTTAACCTTTTCCAATGAGTTTTTCCAAACACAAAAGCTCCCTTTTGATGAGAAGACTTTCATCCTCAAACCTTTTAAGGAGGTTAGCAGTAGACTCTTCCAATGTGTCTGGATAAAAAAATGGACATTGATGGTTCAGGAGATATAATACGTATATTGTTTTGACATAAAGTTTATTAATGAACGATTTAGTTTTGTGTAAAAACGTTTTAATTCTCTTTCTTAAAGTATTTCGATGGATCAAAGTATTTAAGTGCCCTGTGTTCGGAGAGATTTGAAAATGTGCCATATATAAGAATATTAATGTAATTCTATTCAAAATTGAGACCTGCTCAATATTATTGTGAATGAATTAAAATATCTGGCGTGCATTATGCCAACTTAAGCTGTTGATATAGATTAGATAGCACTTTTTCCGATCCAAACATGAAAAAATGTATTATTCAATGCATATAAACCAGAAAGAAGCAGGTCGTCTAAGGAACTATTTCCGTTGGAGAGACTGTGACTATACTGGGCGCCCGGATCCTCTATATGCACCCGCTCCCCGCGGTATCTCACAATGGAGGGACGGTCCCTGTCCAACTGTGCTCTAGAGAAGGAAATGATTCAATAAAGCTGAACAAAAACACGTGATCAAATACCTTGTTAAGTGGCTCGAAAGACATGTTCCAGACGAACTTTTAAATAATACCTTAAACATTTTTCTTCCAAGTAACTTGAACAATGTAAATAAGATTTTCTGTGGATACAATGTCATCATTTTTTTCATTTGCCAAAGCACAAGAAGACTGTTGTTCACCAGAATTTAGAGTTATGTTAATATATTCAAGACAGCTAGTGATTTTATTAAACGTCGCATAAACGCTGAAAGATAGCGCAAACAGAGAAAGGTTCTTTACCTAAATTTGTTTCTGTGGGAGCGATTCGAAACCTTTCTGTAGATGAATATACTTAAACATCCTAAAACAACTACACCAACCACCACCATAATGACCGCAATCACTGTTGAGCTGTGTCCTTCCGAGACGACATGGGGTGACTGCTTTGTTGAGTTGGTTAAGCCAATTGATTCTGTTGGAACAGTGGAACTTGCTTCAAATAGTTTGTCTGAATCAAGGTGAAGGATTCCAGGGTGGTACATTAGATTGTCTCCAAATGATACCTGAAACATACAGTAAGAAAACAGCAATAATTGTATCTTTTCAGAGAGAAAGGTACAATAACATATGTTTTATTTTCTCAAAAACTGAAATGTATTCTTGTTGTTCTGTTACCATGATGTGCACCCAATAACTCTTTCTTGTAGAAAAGTGTCCTAGCTTGTCATAGAGCACGTCAGCGTGTATTGAGCAGTTCAGCCTCTCATTTGTTACTTTGGAAACGTTCACGTGACCAATTTTATAACCTTTTACTCGGATGTCTTCTTTATTGACATTCAGTAGTCCTTTCCCCTGAAATGTTAATATCATTTTGTGTCAATAAGAATGTTATAAACTTGAACATTTAATTTTGCGTCGAAATATTTTGCTGTGCGTCTTAATGTTCCGAAAGGAAATACGAGTACTTTACCTTTTATTATTAATTTGTAGTTCATTGAAATTAATATTACACACACGCATCCAAAGTAGACACATTGTTTGAGTAAATACAGATAAGCAGAACAGCCATTGATATTCTCATGTTCTTGAACGATGATACATCAGCCGTTACCTTGAGTACAAATGTGACTGCATTTTCATTCCAAGGTACCTCGCATATATTCTGTACCTGTCCAAGAACTTCAAAACCGAATACAACTGGGTCTTCGACTATGTGCACATAAAGGCTGTTCTCGTCATGTGGTTTATTCATACCACCAAGATATGACAAATTTGTACGAAGGACGTATTCCTGAGATATGTAGACCGTTGAGTTTTCCAAATCATTGCCACCAATCAACTGGGGTGTGAAGCAATGTAGATTTGTGTTCGTGCTTGCTTCACACATGGCACCTCCCTGTAAGTTTTGATCTATAACTTTGACCAGAGCATGTGGCCGGACATGGGCCTTATACATCTACGAATAACCTAACCTAATAATCTGTGGAATCTCAAGCATTCATCAGTGGGAGAAACATACGATAATGGCCCAAATTTTAAACATTTCAAAGTAAAATTTGTCTTAATTAAGAAAAATGACTGGAGTTATTCGCATGTTCATTGTTTTTCTTAAATAAAGATCAAAAGTAGACGGCAGGTTACAAAATATTTCTACGATTTCAACGGTTATTATTTTATAATACGAATTTTATACTAGATTTAAGTTGGCAAAATCCTTACCCGAGAAACAATTTTTCCTGATTCAGTTTCAAAGAAGACATAGGTCATTCCTAAACTAGTAAGATTGTTGCCACATATTGTAACTCGAATTCCGCCACTAAAAGGTATAATTCGTAAAAGAAAATAAATGTAGAAGAACATAAAATTATCTAAATACACAACGCTTTTCTGTGATACTAAATCATTTTAAAAGTATGACATTAATAGTATGTTCGTCAATCCTTTAATTCAATGTTAAGTTTTAAACAGGTGGAAAATCGTTAGAACTGACAATCATGTTTATTTATTAACTCGGACTTCGCGTCTTTCTTGTAACACTCTTTGTCTTTGACAAACCTTGGAATAACAGTAATAACTTCGTGTTTAAGATATGCTGGTGGTGATACATTCAAAATGACCGTCTTGGTTACATTGTCGATGGTAATATTCATACTTGTATTTACAGTTGTCTGAACTCCAGTCAGTAAAACACAGAGGAAATCACTGGAACTAATCGTTTCCCTAAACAATAAAACAATTTTGTCATGCATATATAAACATAGACATTTCGAAAGCACAGATCAAAACTATGTGAAATTGTCTGGATATAATAAAAATTCAATTCATTCAATATGTTAAAAATCAGTCATTCTTTGCATTGCAATAATCAAGTTTAATCAAACCTGTTATTAAAAATGTCGCTGAATACACTCAATATATACAAGCACGACAATATGTCTATGCAAACAACTGCTTAGAACACATTTTTTTCAGAATAATCAAACAACACGGCGGAGGTCCAATTTTGCAATAGTACGAGACTTACCGTTGCACACGGCACTGTTCACCGGCCACATCGATATCAATCATTTTGGCCATGTCCAAATTAACGCCATGTATGCGGAACACAGAGCCAGGCACCAGTGAGGATGTTTGAGGAATAACGGATGAGGCGCTCGGGGAATCTCTCTGTTGGATTGTATATATAGAAATACATAAAAGAAACAAAAATCAAGTTGTTTTTTCAAGTTAATTTGTAAACAAACTTTAACCCATAATATAAGCATCACAATATATACATATATATTATTTGTTTTTACTGAGTACTAAGTTTCCTTGCAGTTTTCATAGAATTATTAATATCATCAACTGATTTCCGGCCTTCTCAGCAAGCATTTACTGACCAACGATATCCCTGCTTCCTTTAGACATAAGCAAGGAATACAAATCATGTATGAATTAATTAACAAAATTCGTACTAGTTACATTCTAACGTTACATGTAAAGGGCTCGGTTAATTTATCGTCACCGACTCGTACTGATCTGCGTAAATTTGAATACATATAGATAAATACACGAACAAGCTTTCCTTGAAACCTATTTTTAAGAAAAATTGCATTAATTCACAAAAGGCCTTTTTTGCAATTAAAGGATTGACTCACAACCCATCCCTAGGTTTACTAGGATATGTTTTTACCATAATGTGCAATGTAAATAGATTGTCCGTTGTCGTTTATTCATCACGGAAACACTCCCTTTGCTCATCTAGTTTATCAAATTGAACATATTGTGAACATAAAGTTGATAAGAGATAGGCCCCTATACTTAGACGGATCTTTCTTAGAGTCTGATTGTGCATCGGGGAAAATACTATCCCTCCATATATCTTGAAAACTGCCTGTATTCAAAACCTTATTAAATACTGGACGTCGTGTGACGGTGGCCGCTAAATACGGTGATCACGTGATATTTCTCCACATGAACCCGGCCGTTTACTCCCGGTCTTTGTGATTTGCTCTAACAAGTAATCATATGTGTACACACCGACATTAATGATTATATTGTCAACGCTCATTGAAGAGGCATATTGACCCCGATTTCAAGGCTTCAAATAATATTTTGCCTAATTCATGTCAATGCTTTTGTACCCGTTCCGTATGTCCTCGAGTACTTAAAACCTTACTGCATGAAACCAAATAGAATATACAATATACTCATTTTTTTTGTTTTAAATTTGAAATAGCTGATTCGTATTCAATAAGCCTCAATTCTCACCAATTCATTTATTTGTGCCCTACTACATTCCTCTTTCCGCACGCACTCCGAGTTTGTGTCTGATTCCAAACACCAGACACACGCACTTGTATCCCGTCTGCAGCTTGCAAAGTCCCCGTGCATGTTGCACGTGCTTATGTTCAAAAGGATCAACTAAAATTACGATAGAAACACTTTTATGAAGAAGTCGTCACATTAAAGATATCAAAAACAGTCAGTCAAGAGCATACACATTGCAAAATACAAGGTATATTATAAGGCAAAGTTATCATTCTGTATTTGTTATTAGTGAACATGAAGTAACACAATGTAAAGTGATAACTTTTATCTGTCTCAAAGACGAGCACAATGATTTTTTTCAGAACGGAATTGAGAAGTAAACTAGGAATCTAGCGAAGTTAAAGGGAAAAAGTATATGTTAATAATTTAACATTGAAATTCGCTAATTAAAGATAAGGAAATATGAAATACGACGATGTACAAAATGTGTTTAAACGTTTCAAAAGTGATCAAAGAACGCGAATAATCATCACCTGTCTTCCAAACCTGACATAAAGTCCTTCTGCAACAACCCACAGGGCAGCGTTTGTGACGTCCATCCTTGCTTCCGAGTCCGTATCTTTAACTTTGATTGTGGCAAGAATGTCCGGAAACAAGCCGTAGTTTACCTAAAATTATCATATTGTCATTTTTGATCTGGATTGCCAGCATAGTTAACTTAGTATGTTGTTCAGGGCTAGTCTTTTACACGGTTAAGGATGTGTGTGCCCTTTATTACCGACCAGCATTCGTTTGCAAAGACCCTTAATATGACGTGCTCTTACCTTTTGTACGACCCCTGAATCAAGCAAGAAGAAAATGACCGTGGTTTGCTTTTCCTCGCCTACAGCCATGGCAAGCACATCACTCTCAAGAAATACGGGATATGTAGCGGGGGCAAGAGTGAGGATTTTAGACGATGAAATTTCGCTATGTTTTTTCTGTACAAAATGAGGAAATACATATGTACACATTACAATGGACAAGGAATGCAGAATATATTACACAACATTAATTACAGAGCGTTAGATCTAAGCATTTGTATGAATGCAACTAAAGTGAATATGCTTTATTTAAGGTATAAAAACCTTGCAGTTACTTCTTGCTTATTTAACAGTGTTACTAAGTAATTATGAAACAACTTTACAGTAATAAGTAAATAGAATTTAAATTATTAATATAGAAGCACAAACCATAAGGTAACAAGGACATGCAGTGTCTTGAGCGCAGCTGGTAGGCCGATTAAGCCAATAGAGAGACGCCCCACGCTTTTCTTCCATGCATCCCGGCAAAACTTCGTTCATCTCCTCGTCTAAGTACCCGAGGGCAACATGGTAAAGGATGGAATCATTGGAATGGTTTGCGTCGTCTTGGTATAGGAGAAGAAGCGTTTTGTCGGTGTCGTTTTTGTCAAATAGGCTTGCACAAACGAATGACATGTTTGCGTTTGTAACTCGGAATGGTAATTCAGTGAGATTCCCTGAGAGGGATAAACGGATGAATGAGTACGTGTACGAATCTAGAGGGTATAGTTCCGTATAGTATTTCACAATAAAGTATGCGTTTGATCCGTTTTTGAACTCGTATAGAATATCAAATTTGAATGACGGATGCAATTTGTAGATATCAAGAAGACGAATATTGTATGATGCATTTTTTCCTATCTCATACACGGCAAAGAGACTTGACCTTCCACGAGATGTGTAAAGGTTCACTGATTTCGCAAAAATCACATTCCATGAATCTTTTCCCATTTGAAATACAAACGAATGCGATGCTTTGTCAGAAAACTCTTCAAAGTCAACATTCACAACGTTTGCGTTAAGACTGTTATTAAATGATGAAACAGTAAAAATGCTCCCGTTTCCTAACTTTAAAGCCAACAGCAACGTCGTTTTCTCGGATGTTGAGGTCACTATATCCAGTACCGAAACTTCATTAATCTCCTTGTACACGCAATAATCTCCTACGTACTTACACATCTCAGTCATACCTATTTGAATATTGTCTTTAACAGAAAGATTTGCTGAGAAGGAAACAACTGTATTTCCGTGTGTCACAAACACTTCTCCTGACGAAGATATCTTAGTACCTGTAATAGTTCCATTGCTTACAAATTTATTTCCTTGAGTATGAATAATAAATAAGTTTAAAATGGTGAAAATTAAGAGTCGTTTAATGACTGATTTTTGCGCATCCATTTTGTCCTAAAACCCTTATCGTTTACGTTTTAAATCGTTAAGAATACATAATGATATTCAGTAAGCCATATTAAATTGCACTAGTTGCACATTTATGCTAATGCTGCACATTGATATTTTAATCTCTTAACTTATAGCGTATGTGAAATATAAGATCCGTGTTAAGTAATGATACTGTTACATTGTGAGCACTGGATTGTCGTTTATTAAGTGTTAGGTATATGTAACCGGATATATATGGGACATCAACTGAGCAATCAGTTTTTTTAATCGAAGAAAACGGAATTGCGTATGCATCTTAAGATACGCAAGCCTTTGTAACCTTTTCGATTTTCACTTGATAAAGTCTTAAATGGAGGACTGCTTAATTTCACGATTTGTATAATACTAATATTTACAGTTCGCACTTCTTTATTCAGTTAGCCAATGCAATCGCTGTATTGGGTTGAAATTTGAAAAATATTTGTCATAAAATGCCAAGACGCCTTGATATGTAGAAAATGAATCAGTTATTTTCCTTTATGCGGTCTACAAGACCAAACTCAATTGCGTACGTGACAAAATTGGTCAAACTGTAAGTGTTATTGTTCATATTTTGAATTAATGGAAGAAATATAAATACGCCTTACCAAACATATACTTAAAGGTTTATATGAAATACGTACTAAATGATTTACAGTCTTTTGAGAATATTCAATTTCCCCAGACCTGTATCGTTGAATATGATATTGGATTTAGTAATTCCAAGACAATTTATTACACGAGTATGAAATTTCCGCAGTTTTGAAATAGTATATCGAGTAATACATTCAATGGTAATATTGTTAGTAACGTGATCTTAAAATGATGAAGGCAAACCTATGTTAAAGTGTGTATTTTTCGCAGCCACCCAATCTTGAAGGCGTACACTAAAGGGTTGACAGCCGAATTGAGAACAAACATCACGCTCACGATATACCTTAGGTTCCGTTCCCGATTCCCTGTTGAGTGTTCCACAACCATGACAACCGCTATGGGTAAAGTGAACATGTTAAAAAGCAACATTATGAATCCAATAGTACCCTGAGCAAGCCGCTGTGTCCTAGCTTGGCGATTAACGCTAGAGGATGGCGCATTGGTTGACTCCGGATCGACGACCGATACAGTGTTTGTGTCGGGTCCTAAAGGTAACACATGGCGCAACTCCGATCGAAATCGGACAACAGCCACCGTGTAGAAAATGTCTGTTAATAGTTGTGGTATCACTTAAAATATAGCAAGAAATCCTAACGCTCGTTGTTCTTTTGTAAACAGTTCATCGACCACACATGCCTTCAAAGGCTTGTTCTCGTTTCTCCATACGTAAAATGGAATAAAACAAATCACACAACTGAGCGACCAGGACACAGTAGATAATATCAGAGGGAACCGTTTACTCTGATTTCTATTTTGAATCAATACAAATTTTATTTTCCACGATCGATGAAAGCAGATTCCCATTACGTGGTAAAGAGAAGCTAACTGCGCGAGAAAAAATACAAAGAAAAACGGCATGCACGTGAAATAGTCATTAAAAAACCTCAAACGATTCCGCCATGAGAATGGGTACGCAGGCAGTTCCAACTGTGAAGTCACAGATGGATAAGCTGAAGACGAACCACGTAAAGGGAGGCCACCTTGTCCTTATTTTGCACAAAAAGGTAACCACTATGACAAGGTTAGTTAAGACTACAGATAATATTACAAACCAGGCAATTATCACAAGGGAGCTGTGTACATTGTCTTTGATGGTCACTGAAAACCCTGTTGTGTCATTTTCAGAAACCGTGGAGTTGGGTCTGGAATTCATTGCGTCTGTAAATGATAAAAACACGTCAGGTCAGATAGCTATTGGATGACTACATGGCTGCGTCACTCGTGAAATATAGCTTTCGATGCTCACTAAGTGAAATATATCGCGATCTTACACTAAAACAAACACGTATCTTCTCTGTATTACATTGTACACAGAGATGACAGAAATAAACTATAATCCTAAATCTACTTTGTATTTTTTTAAATGCAATTTAATGAAATAAAAAAATAACCTTACCTTGAATTAGATATCGTGATATGAACGAAAATTAGCTCAATTAAGCCATTTAAATTCAATTGTTTATACCAATTATCTATCACTCAAGTACTTTAATGTCCTAGCAGTTTCCTCAAACTATTCAAATTGTTTACATGCTTAAAAGTATTGTGCCTCAATATACATTTGATGATTAGTGTTTCTTTACTCCTAAAGTAAATATATCCACACACAAATAACCGCACATGGATTTCCACATGACAAGCCAGACTTATGATAGTTACATCTATTATATATGTGTTCATTCCATACGTTGTCAGGGCGAACCTTAGATATTGGGTGTAGAATATAACAATACCAGTACAATGATACATAGGCAGACAGAGCAAGGTAATATATAAATATCAGATGCCATGAAGGGTGAGCATACATTTAATGATAACCCGTAAAAATTAACTTTTACCAAGGTGATTACATTATATGTTATTACCCTCAAAGACATCTGATATTAATTTAATTATACCGAAGAAATATTGTTTACACCGGTAACGTCTGCAAGTGTGATGATGATTGAACAAGGCATTAACTCAGTCGAAACAACTTTGCCATCATGGGCAAGCTTCGGGAAGTACCGTATTTTTTCCTCTGTCATAAATGTTGGATTATTGCAGAGGTGTTTCAAATAGCTACAAACTACAATAAAGTTATTATTTTTCAAGCGTAATTATGTCGTCATATGATGACCTGTTTCCGGTTTATTTAAATTTCTAGTACAAGATTTTGTGTCTCCTTCCACGAATTTTCGAAAGTATATTGCGCCCAGGCACTTGAGAAAGCAAGAAACCAATTTAAGATTGCACTTGACTAGTATTAAAACTAATCACATGAGACATTACGAATATATTTTTACCTCCCTTCCGTAGAATGTATAGAAAAAATGACTTGGGCATCATTTCTGATTATCAGCCCGCACTATCACCCTCTGCCGCACTGCTACCATCTGACTTTATGTATAAAAAATAGAGAGTCTTATGAAATTATTATAATTATTTATTTAGTTATAACATAAATATTGACTGCCTTGAGATTGACAGTGCGTATTGCCCTTGCCACGGTTGACATTACTTACCGCAGGTTGACAATATGTACTGTCATTTGTCAATTTAAAATGCACATTCAACCAGTTAGAAATTAACTGAGGGGATACAATTAAAAAAACATATCCAAGCAGTAGGCAATTGTCTGAGGGGGTACAATTAGAAAACCCATGTTTAACAGTAGCTTATTGTTTGAGGGGATACAGTTAGAAAACCCATCTTCAGCCAGTAGGTAATTGTCTGAGGGGGTACAATAAGAAAACCCTTCTTCAACCAGTAGGTAATTGTCTGAGGGGGTACAATTAGAAAACCCATCTTGAACCAGTAGCTAATAAACTGAGGGGGTACAATTAAAAAACCCATCTTCAACCAGTAGCTAATAAACTGAGGGGTATTATTAGAAAACCCACCTTCAACCAGTAGGTAATTGTCAGAGGGGATACAATTAGAAAACCCATCTTCAACCAGTAGGTAATTGTCTGAGGGGGTACAATTAAAAAACCCATCTTCAACCAGTAGGTAATTGTCTGAGGGGATACAATTAGAAAACCCATCTTCAACCAGTAGCTAATCAACTGAGGTGTTACAATTAGGAAACCCATCTTCAACCAGTAGGCAATTGTCTGAGGGGATACAATTAGAAAACCCATGTTTAACAGTAGCTTATTGTTTGAGGGGATACAGTTAGAAAACCCATCTTCAGCCAGTAGGTAATTGTCTGAGGGGGTACAATAAGAAAACCCTTCTTCAACCAGTAGGTAATTAACTGACGGGGTACAATTAGAAAACCATCTTCAACCAGTAGGTAATTGTCTGAGGGGATACAATTAGAAAACCCATCTTCAACCAGTAGGTAATTGTCTGAGGGGATACAATTAGAAAACCCATCTTCAACCGGTAAGTAATTGTCTGAGGGGATACAATTAGAAAACCCATCTTCAACCAGTAGGTAATTGTCAGAGGGGATACAATTAGGAAACCAATCTTCAGCCAGTAGGTAATTGTCTGAGGGAATACAATAAGAAAACCAATCTTCAGCCAGCAGGTAATTGTCTGAGGGGGTACAATTAGAAAACCCATCTTCAACCAGTAAGTAATTGTCTGAGAGGGTACAATTAGAAACCAATCTTCAGCCAGTAGGTAATTGTCTGAGGGGATACAATTAGAAAACCAATCTTCAGCCAGTAGGTAATTGTCTGAGGGGATACAATTAGAAAACCCATCTTCAACCAGTTGGTAATTGTCTGAGGGGGTACAATTAGAAAACCCATCTTGAACCAGTAGCTAATAAACTGAGGGGGTACAATTAAAAAACCCATCTTCAACCAGTAGCTAATATACAGAGGGGGTATTATTAGAAAACCCACCTTCAACCAGTAGGTAATTGTCAGAGGGGATACAATTAGAAAACCCATCTTCAACCAGTAGGTAATTGTCAGAGGGGATACAATTAAATAACACATCTTCAACCAGTAGGTAATTGTCTGAGGGGGTACAATTAGAAAACCCATCTTCAACCAGTAGCTAATCAACTGAGGGGTTACAATTAGAAAACCCATCTTCAACCAGTAGGCAATTGTCTGAGGGGGTACAATTAGAAAACCCATGTTTAGCAGTAGCTTATTGTTTGAGGGGATACAGTTAGAAAACCCATCTTCAGCCAGTAGGTAATTGTCTGAGGGGGTACAATAAGAAAACCCTTCTTCAACCAGTAGGTAATTGTCTGAGGTGGTACAATTAGAAAACCATCTTCAACCAGTAGGTAATTGTCAGAGGGGATACAATTAGAAAACCCATCTTCAACCGGTAAGTAATTGTCTGAGGGGATACAATTAGAAAACCCATCTTCAACCAGTAGGTAATTGTCAGAGGGGATACAATTAGGAAACCAATCATCAGCCAGTAGGTAATTGTCTGAGGGGATACAGTTAGAAAACCCATCTTCAACCAGTAGGTAATTGTCTGAGGGGGTACAATTAGAAAACCATCTTCAACCAGTAGGTAATTGTCAGAGGGGATACAATTAGAAAACCCATCTTCAACCGCTAAGTAATTGTCTGAGGGGATACAATTAGAAAACCCATCTTCAACCAGTAGGTAATTGTCAGAGGGGATACAATTAGGACACCAATCATCAGCCAGTAGGTAAATGTCTGAGGGGGTACAATTAGAAAACCATCCTCAACCAGTAGGTAATTGTCTGAGGGGATACAATTAGAAAACCCATCTTCAACCGGTAAGTAATTGTCTGAGGGGATACAATTAGAAAAGCCATCTTCAACCAGTAGGTAATTGTCAGAGGGGATACAATTAGGAAACCAATCTTCAGCCAGTAGGTAATTGTCTGAGGGAATACAATAAGAAAACCAATCTTCAGCCAGCAGGTAATTGTCTGAGGGGGTACAATTAGAAAACCCATCTTCAACCAGTAAGTAATTGTCTGAGAGGGTACAATTAGAAACCAATCTTCAGCCAGTAGGTAATTGTCTGAGGGGATACAATTAGAAAACCAATCTTCAGCCAGTAGGTAATTGTCTGAGGGGATACAATTAGAAAACCCATCTTCAACCAGTAGGTAATTGTCTGAGGGGGTACAATTAGAAAACCCATCTTGAACCAGTAGCTAATAAACTGAGGGGGTACAATTAAAAAACCCATCTTCAACCAGTAGCTAATATACAGAGGGGGTATTATTAGAAAACCCACCTTCAACCAGTAGGTAATTGTCAGAGGGGATACAATTAGAAAACCCATCTTCAACCAGTAGGTAATTGTCAGAGGGGATACAATTAGAAAACCCATCTTCAACCAGTAGGTAATTGTCTGAGGGGGTACAATTAGAAAACCCATCTTCAACCAGTAGCTAATCAACTGAGGGGTTACAATTAGAAAACCCATCTTCAACCAGTAGGCAATTGTCTGAGGGGGTACAATTAGAAAACCCATGTTTAGCAGTAGCTTATTGTTTGAGGGGATACAGTTAGAAAACCCATCTTCAGCCAGTAGGTAATTGTCTGAGGGGATACAATTAGAAAACCCATCTTCAACCAGTAGGTAATTGTCTGAGGTGGTACAATTAGAAAACCATCTTCAACCAGTAGGTAATTGTCAGAGGGGATACAATTAGAAAACCCATCTTCAACCGGTAAGTAATTGTCTGAGGGGATACAATTAGAAAACCCATCTTCAACCAGTAGGTAATTGTCAGAGGGGATACAATTAGGAAACCAATCATCAGCCAGTAGGTAATTGTCTGAGGGGATACAGTTAGAAAACCCATCTTCAACCAGTAGGTAATTGTCTGAGGGGGTACAATTAGAAAACCATCTTCAACCAGTAGGTAATTGTCAGAGGGGATACAATTAGAAAACCCATCTTCAACCGCTAAGTAATTGTCTGAGGGGATACAATTAGAAAACCCATCTTCAACCAGTAGGTAATTGTCAGAGGGGATACAATTAGGACAACAATCATCAGCCAGTAGGTAAATGTCTGAGGGGGTACAATTAGAAAACCCATCTTCAACCAGTAAGTAATTGTCTGAGGGGGTACAATTAGAAACCCATCTTCAGCCAGTAGGTAATTGTCTGAGGGGATACAATTAGAAAACCAATCTTCAGCCAGTAGGTAATTGTCTGAGGGGATACAATTAGAAACCCCATCTTCAACCAGTAGGTAATTGTCAGAGGGGATACAATTAGAAAACCCATCTTCAGCCAGTAGGTAATTGTCTGAGGGAATACAATTAGAAAACCCATCTTCAGCCAGTAGGTAATTGTCTGAGGGGATACAATTAGAAAACCCACCTTCAACCAGTAGGTAATTGTCAGAGGGGATACAATTAGAAAACCCATCTTCAGCCAGTAGGTAATTGTCTGAGAGGGTACAATTAGAAAACCCATCTTCAACCAGTAGGTAATTGTCTGAGGGGGTGCAATTAGAAACCCCATCTTCAGCCAGTAGGTAATTGTCTGAGGGGGAACAATTAGAAAACCCTTCTTCAGCCAGTAGGTAATTGTCAGAGGGGATACAATTAGAAAACCCATCTTCAGCCAGTAGGTAATTGTCAGAGGGGATACAATTAGAAAACCCATCTTCAACCAGTAGGTAATTGTCTGAAGGGATACAATTAGAAAACCCATCTTCAACCAGTAGGTAATTGTCTGAGAGGGTCCAATTAGAAAACCATCTTCAACCAGTAGGTAATTTTCAGAGGGGGTACAATAAGAAACCCACCTTCAACCAGTAGGTAATTGTCTGAGGGGATACAATTAGAAAACCCATATTCAACCAGTAGGTAATTGTCCGAGGGGATACAATTAGAAAACCAATCTTCAGCCAGCAGGTAATTGTCTGAGGGGGTACAATTAGAAAACCCATCTTCAACCAGTAGGTAATTGTCTGAGGGGGTACAATTAGAAACCCATCTTCAACCAGTAGGTAATTGTCTGAGGGGATACAATTAGAAAACCAATCTTCAGCCAGTAGGTAATTGTCTGAGGGGATACAATTAGAAAACCAATCTTCAGCCAGTAGGTAATTGTCTGAGGGGGTACAATTAGAAAACCCATCTTCAACCAGTAGGTAATTGTCTGAGGGGATACAATTAGAAACCCATCTTCAGCCAGTAGGTAATTGTCTGAGGGAATACAATAAGAAAACCCATCTTCAACCAGTAGGTAATTGTCAGAGGGGATACAATTAGAAAACCCATCTTCAGCCAGTAGGTAATTGTCTGAGAGGGTACAATTAGAAAACCCATCTTCAACCAGTAGGTAATTGTCTGAGGGGGTACAATTAGAAACCCCATCTTCAGCCAGTAGGCAATTGTCTGAGGGGGTACAATTAGAAAACCCATCTTCAGCCAGTAGGTAATTGTCAGAGGGGGTACAATCAGAAAACCCTTCTTCAACCAGTAGGTAATTGTCTGAGAGGGTACAATTAGAAAGCCCATCTTCAACCAGTAGGTAATTGTTTGAGGGGGTACAATAAAAAAAACATATTCAACCAGTAGGTAGTTAACTGAGGTGGTACAATTAAAAAAATCTTCAATCAGCTTAGGGCTGTACTTTTCAAAACTCACTTTCAAACAGTAGGCTATTATCTGAAGGTGCTCATTTAAAAACTCATCTTTAAAAAGTAACGAATTATTTGACAGAACGCTTCTTCAATCAAACATTGTCTAGAAGTCAGCCCGCTCTTGTATCCAAATCATGCGTCAGCGCGCTCATTTTTAGGCTTTGACACAATTTCAACAGGGACATTTCCGATAATAAAATGACGACCTTACGTGTAAATCGGATGCCCGAAAGATTAACGTCACCATTAAGTCATTGGTATGAATAAGCAACGCTATTTCCGTTTAAATTTCTCCATATGTAACAATGATATCGTCAAGTGTAAGAAAATGTCACATGTGGGTTACAATGTGAATAAAGTAATTTCCGTTTAAATTTCTTCATATGTAACAATGTTATCGCCAAGTGTAAGAAAATGTCACATGTGGATTACAATGTGAATAAAGCAATTTCCGTTTAAATTTCTTCATATGATACACTGTTATAGCCAAGTGTTAGATATTGTCACATGTGGATTATAATGTGAATAAATCTATTGCCGTTTTAATTTCTTCATATGTAACAATGTTATCGCCAAGTGTAAGAAAATGTCACATGTGGATTACAATGTGAATAAATCTATTGCCGTTTTAATTTCTTCATATGTAACACTGTTATCGCCAAGTGTTAGAAAATGTCACATGTGTGTTACAATGTGAATAAAGGAATGGCAAGAAGTGATCCAGACACTATAGAACGGTTCTATTTCTGGGAACTCAGCAGATTTAGTGCAAGATGTGTCACTGAATAACAATTGTTTGTATGGCCAGTGTTAGGTGAACTATTTACTATTAATGATATTTCCTATTCAAAGTATATTGAACATTATAGTTATACTATGTATGGTAACATGAAATGATTAATACGTTTGGATGGTAAACTTTTGTATTCATAAAATACTAAAAAATAAAGTCAGTCGGGTATTAATCGGCTGGTTTGACTGGCAGACCTTGTGATGTCAATTAGCAATGAAGTTATACTTATTGCTTAATTATCATGATTATTTCTTCATTACAACTTTCATTTATGTTTACGAACTTAAAAAATGTAAAATGAAATAAAACAACGCGAGCAATGCAAGTTTGACACGAACGCTACACTTCAAATGAATACAAACTTTTTTCCGGTATGTGAAACAATAAAATAATTCGAAATGTGTTTAGATTGCTTGTTTTAATAATAAATTCTTGATTGTACGTAAAAGAAGTGTTGAAATCTCATATCTTAACCTACAAGCAAGAATCATACTTAAGTGATATGTTATTGCACAATAAGCATTGTTAAATTAATGTTATTAATATGTTGACTGAAATATGGGGTAAACATGGGATAGTTATTGTATGTATAACGTTGTATGCGATATAACTCTTTTTGTGTGGTTTAATAAGTTTTATACTTTGGTCTTGTTCAGTTTAGGTCAGTTAAAGTAGATTTTCAAAGCTACTGGACGACTTGTTGAGCTCTTAAAAATGTTTACGTCGACTCTAATACAGGCGTCACATTGTCCTGAAATGTACAAAAGATGCGAACACATTTTTGGCTGATTCGGAGTGTTTTGGCATGTGACTTCATTTTCTTCAAATATTTTACATTTTCAAATCATTTGGAAGGAAAGATTAGCGAATACATGTCGCTTTTATTTTTAATAATGTTTTCTTTATTTGTTCCCAGTTTTAGTACAATGATGCTTTTTATTATGAAACTCTATGATCACAAAGTTTTAAACCTTTTATTTTATAAGGCAGACTGTGTGGGATGTTTATAGTTTCAAACAATGACTGCATCGTATCTTTGAAAAGATTTTGCATTAGATGCTCTGAATTGTATCCCTCCGTCTGCAGATAGAGTTGGGATATCTAATCATAGAAGTACTTGGGCTTTACCTATACGTTTATTATTATTTGTTTTATTGATAGGTTACCTCAAGTTAATGCATACTTTGATAAGATTTACCTTTTGCGTTTTATCTTTATTAAGGATTGTTGGGATAACAGTAAGGTTTGTGCACATAAACTGGTTTAAACCCCCAGTAAATTTACATTTTACTGACCGTTCCAAGGCGGTACCTAACATTTCTTGATAAACATACCTATTTTTATATATATATATATAGTATGTATGCACTGTGCTGTTTGTGGAGTTTTGTGCTGTTCTTCTATGTTTCTTGTTTGTGATTTTGTGTTATATGTCTTTGGCGTTTGCCCAGTGCCATTAAACCGGGTTTATGTTTAACTTTTTGCTACTGAGCTTGTTTCTGTAGCTTTTAGCATAAATATGGCCATTCGAATATGGAATTTTGAATTTCGTGCAAAATTAGGCTCAAACTTGATCAACAGCCAATCAACAGCCGAAGCAAGTACAATGCCTACAGAAGGTTATACGATGGCACCCGAGTCACAATCGAAGGAACACGAAGACCTGATATTTTTATTAAGTAACTATATGAAGGACACACGATGGTTACATGATGGCTACGCGACAGCATTGTCAGGGCATCAAGTCATCGTGTTGCCTTCCTTAAACAATTGGGCAGCTTCTTGTTTCCTTTGTTGTGTATTCGTTCGTGTGGCAAATTGCCCGATGACACTGATCACTACACGAAGTAATGACGAAGGTGCTACGATTTGACGAGATGGCCTCACGATAGCCTTACGAAGGGCAAAATAGACACTTGTTTTCAACACGAAAATGAACCTTCGGAAGGTCTTTCAGCAATTATTTGGCATGCCAAAGATTTTGCAACCGCTTAAAATGTTGCTGCCGGAGCTTGAGAAACTCCATCGGTGGTCATACGAAGGGTTCAGGTGCCCTTACAAATAGCCCGATTGTTTTACGACCAGAGCCCAATTTTAACATTTCTTTTATCGTGTGTCCATCTGATTTTAATTTCGAGACAGTATGACGCCTGTAAAAGCAATAACATTTAGGACATCTAATTTCACTGATTCACAAATAATTAATTTATAAAGCAATGGTTTATATCATAAGGTATTAATGATTACAGAAAATGTTCGTGTTTTGATTTATTGTATCGAGAAACAAAACTCAAATAAATTTATGCACAAAATGAAACATAATTTATAGTTATAGCATTCATATAACACGTGATCCCATTTAAACCAAAGACCAGTGGCGTTGATTGATTTGGCAGGACAATTGCATGCTATACATTGTAATTTCGAATGTAAGAACCGTTTGTTTATTAAAAGTAAATGAAGCAATCCCCACATCCAAGTACTGTAGTATGGCTTAACCAGCTAATACACCATGAAGACTTTTATGTTTAAACTTTTTGCTACTGAGCTTGTTTCTGTAGTGTTTTTGATATAAACATTGAGTTTACAGTTGCAACGTTTCCAGACACATCACAATATCAGAATTTGTGAAACACTGTTCTAGTAAGATACAAGAAATAAATGTTGCGAAACCCGAGCTCTTTCTATAGAGTCGTGCCTTGTATCCGATGCAAAGAATCGACACACGAGCTACACGTGTCCTGGGTTTTAAACAAATTTAAAGCACTCAAGCAGGTACCATTTAATTCCGAGTGCCAGGTACTGGTATCAATTGTCATCGTCTTCTTTTGGTATGACACTTGCGACCTTACGCAACTGTATGACGTTACAGAAGACAATGAAAGAATGGCCAAGCCTTTGTATTTATTTATCTTTCCGGTGAATAAAAATTAAGACGGTGAAAATAATAGACTTTTCAAAACTGTTCCCTTACCACTGCTCCTCGAATTTTGTATGCAGTCTGATGGTGTGGCCCTTTACCAAGAGTGTTCAAAGTATGACCCTTTTGTCTAGAATGGCCCTGCGCTATGGGTGCCAGGTTTTTTCTATATTATATGATAACATCGTCTTCTCTGAAACCGCAAATCTCAAATCTTTCATATTTGGTGTATAGTCTCAGTTAGTGGCCCTTTACCAAGATTGTTTAAATCATAAGCATGGGGTTGTACTCCGCTCCCGGGTCCCAGGTTGTCTACATACTAAATAGTTAATACTTATATTCAGCTCAACTCAACTCAACTCAATATTATTTTATTATATCACGGTTTGCATGTTAAAAAAAAGCATGAGAAAACTCAATATTAATATATGTGAACACAAGAATAAAGAGGTGGATTAATGATGGCTTCACAACAGGTTTAAAATGTATCAATAAAAGAATGCGATGAAGTTGTTCCAACTGATCAACGTTTTCAAAGCCACATACTTCACATCCGTACGTTAGAATGGGAACAATGGTAGCATGAAAAAAACTTCAGTTGTATGTCCAATGGCAAGACTAGGTTATTCATTCTAATATATAGAACATGCATTGCTTTGTAAGCCTGGCTTGTTAGATATATACGGCAGGATGAAACGCTTCCAGTGGACGAGAAACAGACACCTATGTATTTGTATTCCTTATCTCTTTTAATTGGTTGTCAAAGCTAAAGTTAAATTTCTTTAGATGTCTGATACCAAAAACAATTATTTAAGTCTGTGAGAGGTTTATATTTAATTTCCATTGTATACAGTAATCTTGAAAACAATTCATACTTTCTTCCATGTTTCTTGTTTGTGATTTGATGTTCTATGTCTTTGACGTTTACCCAGTGCCATTAAACCGGGTTTATGTTTAAACTTTTTGCTACTGAGCTGTAGCTTTTTGCAAATTATGTTGTAAATCACGTTTATTGTCTGCAAAGAGTACAGTGTCAGCATATAGGAGGATAAATCATTGAAGGTACAACATTGTCTCATTTGCATCTACGTCTATAGAAACACCTGAACATGTTCTATTAAGGAATTCGTCTAAATCGTTAAGGTAAATAGTGTAACGGGGTGAACTTAAATGCGCAATACCAAAACTACAAGTCCAGGATTTGTACTTTTTATAGAAATAATACTTTTTAATGTGGTATACAATGCATTTCAACTCCTTGTCAGCCGACATCTCAGCTGGGACGACAGATGTTTCAGCTTTTAACTTTGTTTGTACAAAATGACAGGTTCCTTTTTTTAATTTACAGTTATTTAGTATAATGTACTCTGAGAGTGACATCAATAAGTACCCACAGTTCCAAAATAACCTGTCAACTCTTCAAAACTAAACATGTGGTGTTTATTTAAGAAGTCACGTTGTACATCAAAAACTCTGTCCTTATCATTTTAGACTTATGTTTTCAATAAGTGCCAAATGTAAACATTTATGTCATTGACTTATATTGCTAATACTTCATAGAAAATCACATTAAAACCCAGCCGCTATGTAATAATAGAAAATAGAATCGGAGAAATATGTTTTCCCTGACGGACTCCACAAAAATTTGGGAACATGGGAGACAGTTGTCATTTGATAGAAACGCATGCTTTTATATCATTGTACATGATTTTATGCCTGTAAGAATCTTACCCTGTAAACCAGATTGAATAAGCTTATGCCACAAACAAGATCGCCAGACTGAGTCAAAAGCGGCCGAAAAATCAATTTATGAGCAAAACCGGTTCTTTTTCTTGGCTCTTAGCTTACTTATAAGTAAATGCAATGTAAAAATATGATCGCAGGTATAATAATTTGCGCTGAATATAAATATTCTTCTTCAAACCACAAGGCCAAGACTTTTGATAAATGTTATGTCCATGCAGTGGCTATTTACTGAAATTGTTTAAATCCTGTCCTCGTGTGTTCTCGAGTTTTTTAATATTGATAAAGTATTTTTTTTGAAAATATTCTTCACTGATACCGCAAGGCGCCTACGATTAATGTTTAGAATGTAGCTTCAAGTTGTAATCCTTCACCAATAGTATTCAAATTAACTCCCTTGGATCAAACTGGCCCCTTTCTTGGGGTTCTCTGATTGTCTGTGACAGTGTACTATTTTAGAAAGATCTTTGACAATCTTCAAAGAAATCGCCAGTGCTGTCCCCAAATCCTAGGTATGTAATATGCCGCCTAGTAGTTAGTTTGTAACATACATAGAAACCAGTGACTTCTTTAGCAATGTTGTACTTCTTTAGCAACAACTTTCTTCCCTAGCAACCTCCTTATCAACCACTTACTCACTAGGCAACCAATGATTACTTTTCAATGACTTCCTCTGCAGCTATGATCTTTCTTAGCAACTAATGACCTTTTTAGCAACCAATGTCTTCCTTTCTAACCACTAACCTCTTAGCAACTAATGACTTACTTGGCAATCATTGACTTACTAAATCATTTATTACTCTCTTTTTTATATTTAAACTTATTTATTTTTATAACGATTGTGAAAAAAGCTTTTGCAACCTATATTTATCACTCTAGTTGGCACGATGTTGCGCGAGAGTATGGTCTTGTGTTGTGGGGGAAACCAGAGTACCCGGAGGAAACCCACTTGTCCAACTTGGTGACCAAAAACCAAACTCGCTTGCGCCCGAATAAAATAAAATCAAATAAAGCATGCATGAAAGTTGTTGCTATCTAATTTCACTATCTAAATCAATTAATTAATTACACAAATATAAAGCCAACATATGCCACTATGTTTCAATAGAAAATAGAATCGGAGAAAGATATTTTCCCTGACGTACTCGACAAAAACTTTGGGAATCGAACCCGGGTGGCCTAGGTGAGAAGTGAGTACACTAACCACTGCGCTAATCGGACACTTATTACTTCTTCAGCAACCAATTATTTCTTAAGCAATTATTTACTTTCTTAGCAACTAATTACATCCATAGCAACCAATGACTTACTTCTTTGGAAGCAATGGCCCACATGGCAATCATTGTCATACTAAGCGACCCGTTTAGCAAACAATATCTTCGTTAGCAACCAATGAATTCCTTAGCAACCACTAACTTCCCTAGTGGCAACTTACATTCATAGTAACCAATGACTACCTGATCAACCACGACTTTCTTAGCAACCTATGACTTCCTTAATTGCAAATGACAACCTTAGCAACTACATTCATTCATACTAACCAATCACTTCCATAGCAACAACTAACTTTCTTAACAACCAAAGACTTCCTCTGCAACCTTGACACATAACCAAACTTCCTTCACCCATAGCAACCAATGATTTAGTCTAGAAACGTCTTTGTCTTTGTCAACCTATAGATGAGATTAGTTTAAACACAATATGTTTTCCTTTTATTCAACAAACCATCGACCGCCGGTATAATGAAGGCATTGTTGCATTCAGCACTCTCATTGCTTTAATATGTGAATGTGTTTTGAGTTTTTAAAACTAATGAGCTAGCAATAACGTACATACTTTAATTTTACAACTTGTCTTTAGATATCAGACGTCAGACGTGTAAAATAATTGGTATAAGTCTTCAATTACAGCGTAAAGAAATTCGAACTGGTACCACCCGCCCCTCCCTCTTTACGAGGCTTTTACCATTTACAAAGCACCTCGCACGCTTTTTTTCTGCGCTTCTGCTAATTATGGTTCTCCTGTTCAAACCACTGCATTCAAAAGTACTCTCTTGTAGTGTAAGTCATTTATGATGTTGTTATCAATGTTTATTATAGAGTTGTCAACTTGCTCCTAAATGTAGCCCAAGTTCATCAGTGCTTAAAGCATTTTGATTAAATTTTGTCCTGACGGAGGTTGGATGTAATTGACCGATAGTGGTTTCTTGATGTATAGGGCAAATAACACCAATTTGGAGGGGACAACTCAGTAATTCATGTTATTTTTACATATTTTCTTTTAACTTTTTTTCTAACGTTGTTTAATGTTTAATACACAAGTCAAACATTCTTTTCATTTATTGTGTTTGGGGCATATAGGAGTTGAAATAAGTGTTATTTCGCGTGCAAATCTGTCAATTCACTACATAATATATGGGACATTTACTTACTGATCTCGAGCAAATAAGGCCTGATGTAGGTCTGTTATTAATCAACTTTGCAAAGAGTTACGACACACAGATGAAAGATAAAGAATTCAAGTGAAGTACCGAGTAGGTGTCACAAAATAAATTGAGTATATTATTGAATTGAAAAAGCTAACAAAAAATACATATATTGATAAGATGGGTTCGTATTTTGGAACATGACTGCATTAAGCGCCTGATAAATGCCATTGTTTCCTGATAACCGGTCAATTATAAATTGTCCGTTCAATTGATAGACAGAAAAAGAAACTTGTGCGGAATAGGAGGGTGTTAAATAAGTAAGTTTGAAAATAACAATAATAATAACAATAATAATAATAATAATAATAATAATAATAATAATAATCATAATCATAATCATAATCATAATCATAATAATAATAATAATAATAATAATAATGATATTAAAAATAATAATAATAATAATAATAATAATAGAAATAGGAGGGAGGGAGGGAGGGAGGGAGGGAACGAACGAACGAACGAACGAACGAACGAAGGAAGGAAGGAAGGAAAGAAGGAACGAACGAACGAACGAAGGAACGAACGAACGAAGGAAGGAACGAACGAACGAACGAAGGGAGGAAGGAACGAACGAAGGGAGGAAGGAACGAACGAAGGGAGGAAGGAACGAACGCATAAATAAATAAATAAATAAATACTGTTTGATTATTATTTTACAGGTGCGTTTAAAATGGCATTGCTGATAAGCGTTTTGGTTTGTATTATCGTCACATGCTTCCCAACGGGTAATTTGAATATTATATTAGTTTTATTCACATAAAATGTAGCTTAAATCGGTGTTATTCATGTAGATAGGAAACACCGTGTCTTAAAGCTATGTCATTTTCGGTGTTGCTGTTTTTAATTTTACAATAGTGATAATTTCGATGAAATTATTCCATCATCCATTTACAAAACACATTCATAAAATAGCACACAAAAATATAACATAGTTTTGTTGTAGGGCTTAAAAATATTTAAAGATATAAATGCCAAGTTTTGTTATCTGAACCATCAAAGTGTTGACATTAATCATTTATATAAAAGTCTTATATTATTCAGCACACGACGGGTACCAACTACTTCGCGTGTCATATTGCTAGTACCCAGCGCACACTGAATGATAGGGAGTGCTTGGTCGAATACCAAAAAAGTCAAATACATATCCGGAAGCTTATTCTGAGCTATTTCGCGAGATTGATGTAATTAAGGAATGAATTGCGGGGTTGATGTCATTATCGGGGTATGAACGCAATTGGGTTGGTCAATGTGTGTGGAGTCCGAAGGACTCCACGCGTACTTTGACAACCCAATTGCGTTCATATCCCCGATAATGACATCAACCCCGCAGTTCATTCCTTATATTTACACCAATAGTTCATTATTTCATTCAAGAATTGTTAAAAAACTACTTCATTTCATTTAAGAAAACCTTTCAGTAATCCGTTCTTACCCATTTTGTAAATAGAACGACCCGACTATAACCGGAAACATTTTTTTCAAATGATGTCACAATAACGCGGGAAAAGATCAACCACTTGAAATCACTTTAAAACGTAAAAATTGAAATACTTCTGGCACCAATATATTTAAAATATAATAAACTAACAGTTTCTAAAATGTTGATCTATATTTTACGGAACCTGCTGACACAATACAACCAATAACAAGATCAATAGCTTTCATGTATATTGTTATGCAATGAATTACGATCCGAACATATCCAAAGATGTTGCGTTCATCGATTGATGAACGCAATTGCCGCAATGCAGTTCATTTAAGGAATGGAAACTGAGATGTAAATATTTAAGGAATGAATTGCGGGGTTGATGTCATTATCGGGGTATGAACGCAATTGGGCAGGTCTAAGTGTGTGGAGTCCGAAGGACTCCACGCGTACTTTGCCCAGCCCAATTGCGTTCATATCCCCGATAATTACATCAACCCCGCAATTCATTCCTTATATTTACACCAATAGTTCATTATTTTATTCAAGAAACGTTATAAAAATAATTCAATTCATTTTGGATTACCTTTCAGTAATCCTTTCTTACCCATTCTGTAAATAGGACGACCCGACTGTTACCGGAAACATTTTTTTTCAAATGACGTCACAATAACGCGGGAAAAGATCAACCACTTGAAATCACTTTTAAACGTAAAATTGAAACACTTTTGGCAACAAGACGTTTAAAATATAATTACTTAGCACTTTCTAAAATGTTGACTTATATTTTACGGGGCCTGCTGACACAATACAAATGTGCTTTAGTATACATGGCTTGAGACTGTATGAACAAATGCATATATATTTTCAGATAAATTCGATAGCATTTTTATTACATATATATATACACGTCAAACAGATAAATGTTTCAAAACTATTGATGAAAAAAGTCGAATACACAACATGCTGAAATCGAAAGTTTAATTTTCCCATAAGGTGCTAAAGTCATTTTTAAACCTGAGCGTGATTCATCCATCCGGAACAATATATCTATTTTAAATGATCGTGAAATTCTATGAATCGTCATTTACCAAATCATAGTTTTGAGCATATCCAACCGGAAGTGTCTTAAATTGTTTCTTTAACAGTCCAACAAACATTTCTACATTTTATACAGCAAATTAAACTATCTAACAAATAAAAATGTGATTGTCATTTGCATGACAATTAAGAATGGCTAGAATGCCTACCGGTTGTCATAAAACGTTTTGGGTTTTGTTTTTTTTTTCAGCGGAAGCCTCGGAACTCTGTAAGGTTATCAAATATGACACAGTGTCGTACTGCCCCGACGGCACATACTGCTGCCCGAATGAAGAAAAGTGTTGGTAAGAAAACGGACTGAAACACAAAATACTGTTTATGTCTCTGATCCGTGGTAATATTATAAACAACCCTGAACCTAGCCACACACACACACACACACACACACGCACGCACGCACGCACACGCGCCATGAAACTATATTTCGAACTGTGCATGCAATAATATGCCAGATGTGTAATAGCCCCCGAAATTGTTATTTTTTTCCTAATTATTCTGAACATTTTCACATGGCTTGAGACTGTATTTCACGCGTACGAAACAGTGGTTCCAGCTCTGGAATGAGCTGTATATAAAAAGAGCCACGGACTCTTCCGAGGTAGAGAAAAAGAGCGGGCATTATAAAAAGATGGTATGGGTCCTTATTTTACCTTATATCACAATTTTTAGGGCTGATTTGAGAAACTGGGGAATACAGCGCCATATCGATAAGTTTAATCTTCACACGTATCTCGGCTATTTCGTTAATATACTGTTTATGGGATAGTAAGAACAAAAGAGTCATCAATGTTCAGCTGATTTTCACTTACGAAGCTTATATTACATTTAAGATAAAACCAGCATTATAGAATGCATTTATTTTGTTGAAAATTAATAACTCCACCTATTTACAGGAATAAGCATGTTTATACCCTTATACCACTCTGGGTTGATCTGGAGCCAAAGGTCAGGGAGTTTGAACCAAAGCGTGGAGGCTGAGCCAATATGTTATGCTCCAAACTTCAGCAAAATTGTATTCATAATTTATTACACAACTCATGGTGGGGTAGTTAAAAGTAGTTGGCTGTGGCTGATCACGGGCTATCAAATCTGTTTGACATTTGAATAAAGTGGTGTACTGCATCAGGGCAGTATGACCGTATAGTAAATTGCGAAAGGTAATGTCAGTCAAAGCTTCAACAGAACATTGTTAAACCATATGTCGTGCGTTGCGTCAACATTTCACCCCCAATTGTACGGTTTCAAATATCACGCTGTATAGTATCGCACTCAACGCGGCATATTTGGATTACTTGAAGTTCTGTATTTATAACTTGTATAAAGATGGTGTTGTATTATTTGAACTAGCCATACATATATCAGTATTTACTGCAATTCATCTCATAATGGGCGCAGCAATCTCAGAAATGTTCATGGGGCTAAATAAAACTTTCACAACATCTATATAATTATGTTGTATGTTTCTTGTTTTATATATGTTCTCGAAATGTTAGACGTTCTATTGCATCAAGGGTCCCTACAATGATATAGAAAGTAATAATTTAATGAGCACATATATAAAGAGCTAGAATAGTATTATAAGTTACGGGGTTAGTAGATGACCCGATATGGGATATACGGGGCAAAGGAAATCATATCGGGTCACATACTTATCCCGTAACGTATATATCACGTCGACAACCTGTTTACATTTTTATAATTTATTCATCGAAATATTAATCGGTATCGGAAAATAGACGCCATTTTGGTACTATATATTTGGTGACCCAATATGGAAAACTATAGGGTCTCTCACTTAAGATTCCGCAGAAATAATTTACTTTGAGCCCCCTGTCGTCCAAACGTGCAGTATTATACAGCGTATTGGCTCAGCCTCCACTCTCAACCCAGAACAGGAGTATAAACATGCTTCTTCTGGGAAATATACGGTCTTATTCATTCCCGACAAAAAACACTCGATTTTACTGGTTTTATCTTAATGTCAGATTCTTAAGTAAAATTCAGCTTAAATTGATGCAATTGTTTTACTTTCGTATGTGTTTGATGAGAGAATCGTTCCTATTACCCCATAAACAGTATGTTTACAAGTAACCAAAATGCGCGGGAAGATTAAACATACATTATGCGACTGTATTTCCTTGATGTCTTTAATAAGCCCTCATATTCGTGATATTTGGTTAAATAACGAGTCATTCTTAACTTAACATTACGCCCCCTCTAACGTCGAATCTTGGATCTGCCCCTGCTTTAGTTTTTTCATAATGATCTCCGCTCTTTTGCTCTAGCTCGGAAGTGTCATTGGCTCTTTTTTATATACAGCTCCTAAAAGAGCTGGATCCACTGTTTCTCCGTGAGGTAAACATCATGGTAGCATCGACAGTCGATATTTAAACAGTAGGCACAGTTTTTCCCCGTGGTTAGTATATTAAAGCTGCGTGAATAGTTGTTGTTTAGATATTATAATAGGTTTGTCTTTAAAATGTGTAAAGTATAATGTGTAATAAGTTCACTTTACTCACATTACACTGTTGCACAATGTTTGCACTGTATGTATGTGTAGGTTTAGCAACACCCTGTGGGTCTATTATGTTACCTTTTACCTTGAAATTTTCCAATTGTCTTTCAACAAATCCTTCCTTCCTTACCTGTAAAAGCTTCCGCAAAAATTAACAAATTCATAATGCTCGTATCTAAACATTCCCCACCTGCCCCACTAGCTTTTCTATTTGTATTTTAGTTGTGTATTTTTTTCTCACGGACCATTATTATTGAACCTGTATTTAAAATGAATGTCTTCTTCTTCTCTGTTGCAGTTCAACCAGATCGGTAAATACAAACAAACGGGCCGGTGCTGAGCCAGTGCATTACAAAAAAGTAGAATTGGGCAATGGATCAACACCGAACTTCATGGCCTTCGATATTCGGTATTTGCTCATAGCTGGGGCATTTATGGTTGTAATCGTGTGTTGCATGAAGGAAAATATGTGTTCGTTTTTTAGCATTGTCTCCAAAAGATCTTGTTGGTGATGTGACATTTTAAATTACGTAATAAGGCTATATAATTAATACTTATGCACGGTTTTAAGAATAGATCAGATATATCATCGTGGATTTGGTCTTAAATGCAAATAAGCGTTTATCATGAATTCTGATGAGTTAATATGATGTCAGAATATGTTGACTTTTTGTGTCGTCAAATCTAGTTAAACACGTTCTGTCGACATTATTTGTATCAGTGTTTCCACTTAAAATGAACAATATATATGCAAAAACCTACAGAAACAAGCTCAGTAGCAAAAAGTTACATAAAGTAAACATAAACCCGGTTTAGTGGCACTGGGTTAACGCCAAAGACATAGAGCATAAAATTACAAACAAGAAACATAGAAGAACAGCAAAAACTCCACAAAAGTCGACTTATTTTGATAACTTGGTGTGATATAAATCCACAACTCAGTCTAACACTAGTCGACAAAATCACGTGATCCCATCAACAGTGTAAACGACATGTGCTTTCATGCTGGATATATACGAATACTTTAATAACTATTAACCAGATTTGCTCATTTGGCCTCCATTGTATCATAAAAGTCCGGTTTGGTCTGCTACAGGGATGGTTTAATGTGCAAAAAAACGACTAAAACTTATATTTCGCTAATATCTCCAAGACTCCGACTTAACATAGCTGATATTCACAATGTTCGCTAAAGATCCTGTTTAGGTATTTTCTCTGCACCATACACCCTGAGTGTTACCGATGTCGATAGTCAATTGATTGTCCTCGTAAGAACCTAAAATGTATGAAAACTGTATTAACACCCTTACAGTTGTTCTGCTTGTTATAAATCAAACATAGATGAGCCAATGTCAAATGCAGCATAGAAAGTCTCGCATTATGATTATCTTTCTATATAACTACGTTAGATTAAAGAAACCCTTATCCATTTCCATGGTTACCAAATATAAATCAGTACATTCAAGTGCCGTTAACAAAGGTCTTAATTTCTCGAAAACACTATCGAGTTGTAACGCCGCATAACAGCATCGCCGCGTAAACGAAATCGACCACATTTATGCGGTGATTTTCAACGCATCAACAGAACTTTCTATGTGACAAAAAGGCACACTTTCCCCGCATAAAAACAAACAATTAAAACACATACTAGTACAATAGTGAGTTTCATCAAGATCGGACTTAGTTTTTTGTGTCCACTTAACCAAGCTTTGAACTAGACTTTAGAGACGTAAATTCTGACAAAGATTTAGTAAGATCGGTTTAAATGTGAACCAAACCAATTGATATTCCTGCGAAAACGTTTGAAATGACGTTTGGCCCGTCTTAAGGCGGGAATATATGTTACGACAACGCACAACACCTTCATTTGGGACAATCAGAAAATTGAATCGTCGTATGACGTAACATATATTCTCGCCGATTTACAGAGTGACGGTCATGTACACTTGTCAATGCGCACTTTCAACGTCATTTCAAACGTTTCTAGAAAAGTCAAACAGAAATCCATCAATCCTCACAGCTCCACATGTGCTCTTTGTGCTCAGATGAGCTTAGAATTATTTCCTTGTCAAGAACCACTGGTAATTGTGCGATTATGAAATTTTTTCACATCTAGGTCTTCAGCGTATATCTCTGGTTACAAGGGCAACGAAAGGAAAAATTATCTTGTTTCCAAAAAATTCAACACAACATTAGTTTTGGGCACTTGAACAAGAGGACTCAGATGACTGATATAGGGTCATCATGGACGTCTTTCTTTCATTGATTGTGTTTTTATGCACTATTCCTTTGTAACCTAGAAAATGTAGATGTGAACACTCAAAGGGGAGTAATAATTTATTTTCAACTTTCAATTTTGGCTCAGCTTTAAAATATTACCTTAAATTTGACCAATTTGCCTGCCTACATTTCCCATATTTTTTTCAAAATGACAGTAATATGCTACGCCCTAATCTTAATCATCATCATCATAATCAACAACATCATCACAACCATCACCATCATCTCCACAATCACAACCACACCATCATCATCATCCTTTCCAACGCCAGCATCATCATAAATATCATCAACGTCATCATCATAGTTTTTGTTAAAATATTAGAACTCTATTTTTTAGCTTTAAAATAAATGGTTAAGTAAATCCTCTTTATGTGGCAAAAAGGCACAGTTGCGCCCCATATAAGCAATTTCTGCGTTATGCGTTGAGCGTCGCCGCATAAACGTGGTCGCACTGTTAATGCGTTAAAAATCACCGCATAAACGAAAAATAACACGTTTATGCTGCGATGTTGCTATGCGTCTACGACTCTTATTTGATTTCGCAAAATTTCACCCACACGGTGGATCACCGTACACCGGATAAAGTAGCCCTAGCGGGCCGTAACCAACGCGATATGGCAATATTCATGCACCATACACCGGATATAGTAGCCCTGGCGAGACGTAAACAACGCGATATGGCAATATTCATGCATCGTACACCGGAAACAGTAGCCCTAGCGAGCGGTAAACAACGCGATATGGCAATATTCATGCACCGTACACCTGATATAGTAGCCATAGCGAGATGTTAACAACGCGATATGGCAATATTCATGCACCGTTCACCGGATATAGTAGCCCTAGTGAGACGTTAACATCGAGATATGCATACAAAAGGTAAGTTTTAACATGACATTTCTGCTAATTGTTAACTTTAAATGATAGAAACTATTGATTATAATCGTCAGACGTTCTATCAAACCAGTATACACACGATACCTTTAATATGTGTTTAAAAGCAGTACAATTCGTTTTGAAACCGTAAAATTCGCTCAAAATTTGCACATGCGTTCTAAATATATATCTTACTTTTAGTTTAACCGTATACTAATATTCATATCTGAATAGTATGAAGATTCATTTTCTGCTGAACACTTCATTTTCTGCAAAGTTAGTTATATGCCCTATCAACAGCTTTGGTCATTTAAAGGCGCTGGCAATCCATACAGGATCAACCTGGGCTCCTTAAGCAGTGCTTTCCTCAGTTTCAATGCAAGCGACTGGCAGCTTTTCCACTTGAATCAAACATATACGAGGGTCTCGAAAGTTTCGAGACTGAATTCAAAAAGAAAACCACTCATAGGATGCATTTAAAACTTCATCAGCTGATAGCTTTATCTAATATAAACAAATCCTGGAAGTTTCAACAATAAACTTCGAAGTGAACGTATGCAACAAACATTACAAAAAGTACAGGTTACCCGTCCGTTCGCCTGTTTATATGCTCTATTTTTATTGTACGTTACATGTTCAACAAAAACTGCTTTTCTGGAGGGTAAAGCAAAATTCACAACATGTTAAGCATACAGCATAAACAACTCAGGTAATCAGACCAATGGTAAAAGCCCACGTTGGGATTATATGTCGGTTATCCAGTATTGTTTAATTTAAAATGTGTGACAAATGTCATGTAAATACGCTTTCGCTTTCAGATTAAACTGAACCCGACTTCATGTAGAAAGAGAATAAGGATATCAGTCCATGTTTAATCTCGAGATCTACGGACCGAGCTAAGGTTAAGATCTGAGAGTCACCTTTGCTGTCGTTTTATAGAACAATTTTCCTGACAACACAAGGCACACACACACACGCACGCGCGCAAGCACACGCACACGCACACACACACACACACACACACACACACACATTATCCCACCCCCACCAAGTTGGCTGACAAGGGAAGTTTGGGCATATCAATAAATTACAAACAATGTATTTAAAAAAGACCATTATACAAATACACCAAAATGCACCATTTCACATTAAAAATGGCTAAATAATTCCACCACTCCAATCCGTCCATCACCTTCCTCCCCCTGCAAACACAAAGTTTATTTTGAATTAATGTGCATACTGAACAAACTTCGAACCAAAACTAATTAGTATTAAATAACATGCAAATATAACATGGTCTGTAGTACCTGTAGTTAATAACTCTATTGTGTACATGCATCTTTCTAGTCCTGCTACATGTCAATTTATTACCTCTTATAATACTAATTTTCAATAAATCAGTTAAATAAAAACCTGGCGGAAGACAATAAAAATAATTAAGAAAATGTATTAAGTAATATTTGTATTATAGTATCGTAAAAAGCGTGAGGTAAGATATACGATCCGCGTGTGCAAGAAAGACCATTCGTACTCATAGTTGTGCAACTGTAGACCGAGTCATTTCCCTTACATCAATAGTGCATTGTTTTCGTAGCAAATAAGATTGGTAATTTTGTTTTTAAATAATTTTAAAGATATGGAAGGCGGAGTGACTAAGGAGCGATAGTATCAAGTACCAAGGCAAAGGTGTGGAGACACGAAGGTGTACTTTCGACACTTTCGTACTTTCTCACCTTCGCCATTGTGCCTTCGCCCCTTCACCTTCGTACTAGCTAAAATAAACAAATTATAAACTAAACTTAATTAGCATGCCGTCGCCCCCCCCCCCCCGCTCTCCCGCTCTCCCCCCCCCCCCCCGAAAAATACATCACTTCTTCGACCCGCTTAATGATGGCACTGAACACCCTGGGATGAAGACATACCTGTATTGTTTGCAGCCGACGGACCCTCGACTCAGACCAGCGGAATGAGCCGGGTAGGAGTAGAACGCGTACATCACGCGGTATTTCAGTTTACTGTTACGTATCTCGATATATCGTTTGAAAATAAAAATAAAAGAGCTTGTGAATAATTTACAAAATGTATCCTTCATACCATCATGATTACTCTCTTTAAAATTTTGAAAACCATAATAAAAACAACTACTATCTTCAACGACAGTAGTGGAAAGGATTATTTGTTCTACATTTCCAAAGCATGAACGGGTCTGGTTGTCAATGTGCATTTATTGTATGTGAAACATATTACAAGGCATACATCAATATTCAACGGTGTTCCTTACGGCCATCGCGTCTTTGCCCTCACGCGAAGGAGCTAAGAACAGAAGGGGCGACGGTGAAGACAAAGAAAGTACGCTCGATCGTGATGAAAGCTGAAAGCTATTAAAATCACAGTACTGTGTCACTTTTGTGACCATGAGAATTTACACCTGGTGTGGATCGAACCTTCTGGATGTTAAGCGGACACCTATACCACTAGAACACTCTCATCCACTAATGTTTACCCTCGTCATGGAGTAAGAGCAATTCGGCGAGCATGCTACATCGTTACATAGCAATCTTCTTCGGAACTCCTCGGTTATTTTCCATCGAAAACAATCTCGAATGTGTATGGACGGTTTACAATTTCAGAAACCTGTACGTCTAACTACGCTACAAGAAGATCGCGTAGTAATTTCAATTTAGCAGTAAACTTAATTACTATACTCTTCGGAATCTTAATTATCTATGCAATAATACACTTCACTAGCAATCATTTTAAACTTAGATATACAAAATACACGTTAAAACACTACAGTGAACTAAGACTATTATTTAAAATTTCACGAACTACTTCTGCTGGTGAACCGGCATACATCCGATGTTGGTTTCGATGGACAATGACCGAGGAGTTTCGAATGCTTCTGTGTATTTTTTATTGACACTTTTTTTATTAACACGTTTTAATAATTATTCTCTCTTCATTGGTAGCGTGTGTTCTTGGGTCTATATTTTAGTTTCTTTACGGATATAAATGTATTAAGTAATATAATTAATTCTACATATATTACAAAGACGTCTTATAAAAAAAAATGATGAATAAAAATACACAACTCAATACTTAATAAAAAAGTATGTAATATTATTACTTTAGTTTATAAATTAACAACATACTAGGCACAGTCTTCTGTTAAAGATGTGATTTCCTTGACATAATTTTAACCCGCAATAACGATACTTTCTTCAATAAGGCCATCAGGGGCGTAGCCAGGCTTTACTAAATGATACGCACGAAAGGGGGAGGATGTGGGAGGGGGAATATCCCTGTAGCCGTAGGGGGGTTCGGGGGGGGGGGGGAGGGCTCACCAGGGAAAAAATTGTAAAATGGAACTAACATGTTGAGCACTGATTTGTATTTGGCGGGATTTATAGGTTCGAAGCCGCCGACTTTGTAGTTACCAAGTGATTGATTTAGGCTCAGTAAGCTATCTAGCACAGAGAAACAATGCTTACTACTATAGCTGATCTTCTCTTTATTCTGATATCAATATTTAGCTTAACCCTCGACTAAGATGCCATTTTTTAGTCATATTTATTTTTTTTCATTTTCAAATTGATGTTACGTACACACGTTAGTGCGTTACGCTGGCTACGCACCTGGCCATGTTTAATACAAGCTTTCTTCGCGGTTACCCGACCGATTCAGTTAAATCGGCCCGTCTAAAACAAACACAAATGACCGTCGTTTGTTCGGTCTATTTTCTAGAAGGGCGTTAGTAGCCAAATCGCGCATAATTCCAGAGGGGTGGGTCACTTCAACATAAAAAATGTAAGAAGGACAACCGCAAACAAACAACATCTAAATTGTGGCCTTGTCCACATGTATACCCTGGATCGACACATTAACCGGCGTATAACGAATGGCCGGAGGGGTAAATTGTTATTAAATATCTTATGTTTGCCGAGAGTTTTCAATTCGTAAAATATATTTATACCTTAAAGAAATGTGTGCTTTGAAATATCCAATTTTAATTATTAAAATGTTTACAACGCTAAATCCCGATAGCTTCTTGGTAGAGCGTCAACCTCGGGTGCAGCAAGTCCCGCTTTCAAACCCCTTGCGCGTCATTCCGAATTATGTAACGATTTATTGGTAACAGTAGCTCCCTTGCCAGGCCCTAATATCACGAAAATACTTAAGTCAAATCTCATTCTCAGGCACTCAAGTACAATGATTGCTCTTGAATCAGTTTTCTTTGAATTATTGACAACTTAATATTATCATCAATTCGTTTTATTTTATTATATATTAGCGATGTTTTGGCGCTTTTTTGGCTTGAGAATTTGTGGCCACGTAGCATTAAATTCAAAAAAATATGTTTACTTTTTACCGCACTGCATGTTCAAGTACCAATTTTTGTTTTCTTGTTTTAAATTCCTTTTTCATAGAAGCTCCATTTCTTGTTTGACGAAATAATTTAGTTTAATTTAACCACTTAATTTCCGGAAAATTTACGCGCACCTGCAATTGATTGGTTTACAATGAGTTGGTTCGATGGCTATTCCGGAAATTGTCGAAGACGATGGCACAAGTCTGTGAGTTGTTGTTGTTTGTTTGTTATTTAACTTTCTGTTTTATCTTTATACTTAAATATCTAATCACTTTTTATAACAGTTTCACATGTATATGTCTTTAAAACTTATCCAAATGGTTTATATTCGACTGTTTTGAATATGAATCTAATCTGCCTATAAAGGACTCATAATTTAAACGCCTCTTTTGATGAAAGCAATTAATACAATTGATTTACAAGACAGATAAAGTTGAAGATAGAGTTTGTTTATTGAACTATATTTATGAAAAGGGACAGTCAGCTATCAGCTTAGTGGGCGGTTTGATTTCTTATAAATCTTATAAATTATATTTCATTATTTATATAAATCCGACAGATTTCTTATATAATCGGCAGAGAGTACACCGATATTGACTTGCCTTGCAAAGGTTGCAAGACACCAATAATCAAAGTTTAAAATCATTTAATATAAACGAGGTTTTAACATTGGCTATAGCGAATATTACCATTGAATGGGTATATTTAGTCACAGTACATCGCATGTTCAAAAAAGGCCGACAAACATTGACTATTTATATAACCGTTCCGCTTTACTTCAGTCGTTTTAATATTTAACTTTAAGCAATACAAGTGCTTCTTTAGAAATAAACCCGACATTGTATAATTTATTTGCGTTCAATAAATTGGAAATTTCAAACGGAATACCTTCATTTGTTAAACATCAAGTGAATGGAGGTTATACTATAGAATATAAATGAACGGGGTGGTTATAACTTACTGTGGCTATAAGTGTTATTTCGGTGCAGAAATGAGGCATAGAGGAAATTTGATATTAGGGTGATACCCACACATGTAACAAGAGTGTACGACATCTGTAGACACGACTCATATTGCTTTAAACGTATTATTGTGGATTATACTTTTTGTTACTTAATCTAAGATATACGCGTATTTTAATCTTCACTTCTATAACGAATTTAAAGAGCTGAAGAGGATTAAAATCAATTAACTTAAGATTATTTTTATTTTATTTTTATTTTCGACTATTATATACAAGTTTTGAGTGACCAGTGTTAAGACATTTTAATTTAGAAATTAAATTTTAATTCGACGGGCTGCATTAAAATGGGATGATTTTCAAGAGATGAGTTAACCATTCCATAAAACAGTGTCTTAAATCGTGCAAGGGAATCGTTGTCATAAAAAAAGTGTTAATGTGGATTAAACTCAGATCAATACAGAGTTGTTCCATAATCCATCCGGAGTGACCATTCTATGACAGTGAACCAAATTGATTTCGGAGACAATTGTCACATCTGGTGCCTGTTAAAAGATGTAAATGATGTTTGTTCAAGCCAGGTGAGATACTGTTACATGAGATTAAATAAGATGAAATAAGATACAGTTTTCTTTCCAATCATGGGTCCTGTACATTATAAAATCTGAATATACGTAAATGTATAAAAAAAAACTCAATTTAATAGCGAATGTTGTAAAACATACAATGCTTCATCATTATTGTTAAAACACACACACACACAAATTGGTTGATTTCTCAAATTACATGCGGGTAGTCAATTATTGAAGAGTATGGAAGAGTATACCGTAAAACAGATGGTGTGATCATGTAGTCGTGTCGATTTGTTTAATGTCGATTGGCGAGTTATACTACGTCATGTGGCAATCAATATTTCGACATGTTCACTTTCTAACTAGACGTTATTATTTCGACACATGGTGTTTTAGCGACATGTGATGTTTTTTTGATGAAAGTCGACATAATACAGTCGACATTACTATAGTATCACATCATCTATATACGATATACGCTTCCATAAGTCAATTGATTGATATATAAAGCATTGGTATTATGATTTAATTACACGACTTATCTAGCTAATAAGCGTACATGTCCTCATAAATATTGCGACAAGTCATGTTATTATTCGCACGTCGACGAAAAACAAGTCGACTTTCTTTATGTCAATGAAATCAACGCACAGTAACATTATATATAATACACTTATACTAAATACATGGTGCTTGTATAGATCGGTACTTAAGATATGTTAAATGTAATAATGTTAATATAATTGTTATGTTAATCGGTCTTCACAAACTTGAAACCCATAGTACAGTGATTTACATGTGTAAAAGGTATCTCTGTTGAATCTATTTTTTTCTTTGAAATGTTTTTTCACCTAACTCATATCAATCGTAAATAGTTGGATGCGGCAAAACAGTTTATTATGCAGTTCTGTCGATGAAGATGTCAAAGCAGTAATTTGACGATTTTTAACATTTAAGTTTCATCAAAAATACCAACGAATAATTTCAAGCTTGTAAGAATTTTGAAAAATATTACAATATTTAAAGGCATTATCAAATATGACTAACGAAACAGTGTATACTGTACAAAACATGCTACCGATGGAGCTGATGTTACTGGAGCATATATCTTTATTCGTATATAATATAGTAGTCACATCAACTTGGCGATATATTACATATGGAAGCGTATACCGTATACACTGATGATGTGGTCATGTAGTTTAAGTCGGTTTGTTATGGAAGCGTATACCGTATATAATGATAACACTAGTTTTGTCGCTTAAATTAAGTCGTCATGTACACTGGTATCCATTTAATAAGTCGCCATATCTACTGATATCCCCTTCACAAGTCGCCATATCCACTGATATCAACTTAATAAGTCGCCATATCCACTTACATCCACTTAATATGTCCTCATGTCCTCTTACATCTGACATCCACTTAATAAGTCGTCATGTCCACTGATATCCACTTTATAAGTCGTCATGTCCACTCATATCCACTAAATAAGTCGTCATGTCCACTCATATCCACTAAATAAGTCGTCAATTCCACTTATATCTCCTAAATAAGTCGTCATTTCCACTTATATCCCCTAAATAAGTCGTCATTTCCACTTATATCCCCTTAAATAATAATTCGTCATTTCCACTTATATCCCCTAAATAAGTCGTCATTTCCACTTATATCCCCTAAATAAGTCGTCAATTCCACTTATATCCCCTAAATAAGTCGTCAATTCCACTTATATCCCCTAAATAAGTCGTCATTTCCACTTATAAGTCGTCATGTCCACTTATATCCCCTTAAATAATAAGTCGTCATGTCCACTTATATCCACTTAATAAGTCGTCATGTCCACTTATATCCACTTAATAAGTCGTCATGTCCACTGATATTATCTTAATAAGTCTTCGTATATCATTGGCACCCTGTTTTGTTATAAGAAACACATAAAACTTATCGACAAGGCTACATTTTCAAATCATCAGTATATTCGGTATACGCTTCCATAAAATAATTTAACTGATATATGAAGACAATGCCACGGGCTAAATTATTAATTAAATTTGTCGATGATATAAGGTGCATGTAGTTTGTCAATAAGATAAGAGGTGTGTACATATTCAAGATTTACTGCACATACCCATAAAGAGCTTAATGAAAAAGATTATATTTAAATCAAAACCTCCAAGGAGCACATCGAGCGCCACTTATTTTGATAATAGCGAAAACAAATATACGAAGATATTTAATTATGGTGCAACTCTGCAGGCAGATAAGACAATAATTTAAAGTATACATATAGGTTATAGTTCATATATTTTTTTATAATTAAATATGTATGTCTCTATTTGCTGATGTCTTCAATTTGTATTGGTGCCTAAACAGCTGAAGTATGGGTATACGCTTGAAAAGTATTTGTGTATGGTTATCTTTAACCCCCTCAATAGACCTTTGGTTTCATAGGCTTACGTTATGTAAGGCATATTTCAAGAGAATAGAGGCAAAAGCTAAGTTCTTTTGTTGAGAGGTTCAAGAAAATTTCTGCAATCCTGGTGAGGGTTAGCGGTGAAACATCGGAATATGATTAGATATTCCAGTTAACAAAAATCGATTATTAAGGTGTCCAAGCCGGTATATCGTCACTATTGTTTGTAACGTAAGCGAATAATATCTTCGTTTTACCAGCTAAACAGCTAATGTTTTCATATTCGTTGAAAAAAATATCAAATTGTCAGTCTTTGAAGCGTTAGCAAGGAAGAAGTTTAATCCATACAGTAACAATACAAGTCAGAGAGGTTGAAAACCAATTGTTGGTACCTGTACAAACAGTATTATCAACGTTATTTGATTGGGACCATCAGCTCAACGACTTTACGACAAAATATCGTAATGTCAAGAATATCAATCACATCATTTACTGGGTGTCACAAATCAGGGGAGTATTAGGAATTTTACGTTAGAGGGGGCGTAACTTAGGTAACCTTTTGACCCGCTCCCCTCTCTCAGAACCGGAATTTTAGTGGTTTGGTTTAGGGGTATTCTTTCAAGTAGGTTTAAACCATTTCTAGTCCGAAATGTGGCATTTTGAGCTTAGTTATTCCTTTTTTCTCCTTTATTGAAGTTAAGAGTAAACGTGGACATTTTTACGGGGGAGGGGCGCGCGCCAGGTGCCCCTTCCCTGCATTAGCTATTGCAAATGAAATTGAAAACTAAACTTGCAAAATACGTTTACCCTTTACTGACCAAAAATGTTCTTAGTAACTTCAATATATTATTTCAAAATGCGATCGGAAGATAAGTGTGTTGATGCGATGGCCTTTAACGGTTGAAACCCCGTTGGCTCGAACTCGTTTGGATCGAAATCCTTGTTGGCTCGAACTCGTTTGGATCGAATTCCTTGTTGGCTCGAACTCGTTTGACTCGAATTTCTCGTTGGCTCGAACTCGTCTGACTCGAATTTCTCGTTGGCTCGAACTCGTTTGGATCGAATTCCTTGTTGGCTAGAACTCGTTTGACTCGAATTTCTCGTTGGCTCGAACTCGTTTGGCTCGATTTCATCCTTGGCTCGAAATCGTTTCGCTCGAGTTCCTCGTTAGCTCGAACTCGTCTGACTCGAATTCCTCGTTGGCTCGAACTCGTTTAGCACGAATTCCTCATTGGCTCGAACTGGATATTAAGGACCCATTTCTTTATACTAATTACTAATTGCTAATTACTCACGCTTGGCTCGAAGTTTCCAAGGCTCGATGTATTTTCGCCGGTCACCAGGAGTTCAATCCAACGGGGTTTGGTGTATTTAATAAAATAACAAAAAATATTCCCATTTACTGACTGATACTGCCACCTATGGTATGAAATTGCGCTGAGCTTGTACTTTAACCCTCTGGAAGAATGCCGGTGGTCGATGCTATCAATGTCCATCTTAATGAGGGTACCGGAGACGCCTGTGCACTTTCCCACCGGAAACCCGCGCGCCCATTACCACCTGCCTCAACTTTCTGCGGGCTTGCTAATATGGATTTGGTCAATTGCAAAATATGAATACCTTACACAAACACAAAATGCTCATCAATTTACACGGTGATTAACTTTAACGAGGACGTAAACAACTAAAATATATCTAAATAAACGTTTAAGTACATTTTTTTCTGGGCAAAAGGGAGAGCTGCCAATCTTAAAACAACTAACCTGAAACAGAGGTCTGTGTTTAAATAGCGCTTTAAAACTGGGTTTGGTATCTTCTTTCACATGAAGTCTTGTACTTTTGATAATTTGTGACCATTAGCCAGTCGGACAAGCTAACGTGTGACAGCGAACATGACTGCATGTACGCGCTACACGGATCAGACTTCAAATTTATTATTGGTGAGAAAACTATCGTCGATATTGAAGAAAAATCCCTTTCATAAAGAAATAAAGATGTCCAGCCGATGTTAATCTTCACATTCATCATTGTCTTCATCATTGTCTTCATCATCATCATCATCATCATCATCATCATCATCATCTTCTTCATCATCATCATCATCATCATCATCATCATCATCATCATCATCATCATCATCATCATCATCATCATCATCATCATCATCATCATCATCGTCGTCGTCATCGTCGTCGTCATCATCATCATCATCATCATCATCGTCGTTGGTGGCGGCGTCAGAGCAGCCTCAGCAGCAGCAGCAGCAGCAGCAGCAGTTACATCAGCCGCAGCAGTAGCAGTATCATCATCATCATCATCATTATCATTATCATCATCGCCGCCGCTGCTGCCGCAACCACAACCATTATCATCAACAACATCTCATCGTCGTTGTCGTTTTCTTTACAGCATTATTTTTATTAACA
This sequence comes from Mya arenaria, assembly GCF_026914265.1. Classification (NCBI taxonomy): domain Eukaryota; kingdom Metazoa; phylum Mollusca; class Bivalvia; order Myida; family Myidae; genus Mya; species Mya arenaria. Next base: position 66,470,755 of record NC_069131.1, on the reverse strand, counting down.
TTTGCGGCAGCAGAATCATTATCACCAAAGACCAAATGACACTGAGTTTATCGTTCTTAAGCAGAAAAAATATATAAGACAGTATTGTTATCGGTATTTGAACTAGCCCTTATCCTTTTGACATTTCTTCTATTCATTTAAACGAAAGCAATTTAATTCTTATGATTTTGAATGCCTAATGTTGAACAAATATTATGTACAATGACTTTATTCTCCAGGCAATAAAAAAAACGGAAGCAAAATAGTTTCTTCACGTAAAACAGATCACAGGTCTCATTAAAATCTTGTCTTAAATAATGATTTCTCTGTTCATATGGATCGATATTTACAGCAAAATTACAAATTCATAACAATATTAAACATGAATAGTAGTGACTCTATAATATATCGATACAATTGAAAGAATTGTATTCGTGTCCGTCCATCTGTTGCACTATGGGATCGATAGCGAGAAATCAGGATTATAACGTATTCGAGAAAATATCAAAGATGTTTGAATGACGCACATTAAATACAGGGGATATATTATTAGATAGAAATTTGAATTATGTAACTAAATCTGTATACGTTAAACAAACTTATTGTTATTTTAAGTAGAAGACACGTGACGATATAGAGGCAAATTTGAATCTACATTTTTTTTTCAAAAGACATTTGTCTTCGGACATAAGATTCGCGTAAATTGTGTTTTTATCTGGAGTGAATTTTAAAAACGTCCAATCATTGTTTCATTCGATAACACCATTGCCTCCATAGCTGACGCCTACAGTGGACCTGTAAGCCTGCCGCTGTCGTTGGTCTCCTCCACCGGAAGTATGTACAAGAAGCTGACGCGTTACGCCAAGGTGATCACGGCCATCGCCGTCCCCGTGATCCTGCTGTTCACGTGCATAAACGTGCTCGTGCTATCGAGGTTTGGTGCACATGATACTACGTTGATTCTGCGGGAAAAGGTTTACCACAAGGGAGGTGCGAGCGACGGAACCTCCAGCTCCGATGCCGTCCGCCAGCCCCCGCTCCCCGTCTTAAGAGAAGGCGGCGACAAAACGGACGACGAGGTAAAGAAGATTTCTGGAAATGGGGAGAGGAAATCCGGAGATGGAGACCCAGATGCGTTACGGTACAAGAGAGTAAGGAACCCGGGCCGAGTCGTGATGCAAGATGACGGCATCGACGCGATGCTTGCCAAGCTGCGAACGCCGAAACTGACGCCATTCTTCCCTTCCTACTACTCCAACATCACGTTCAGCAACCTCGTACGGCGGTTGGGAGGCATGACCCGCAGGAACGCGCCGACGCTCGAAGGCTACGAGGAACTCAAACCGTAAGTTAATTAACGTTAAAGATTATGTACGTATATGCATATCATGCATCTGTTCATTATGTTTTTCTTGCAATCACACATGTTGTTCCATACTGGTAAATAAGCACGCATGCATTTCAAGGTCTCAACGTCAGACCATACTAAGTACTTTTTCACGGGTATGTGGAGCGGATCTAAGTATTGTACCCAAGCGGCAGCCGTAACGAGGCTTGTCAGACATTCAGCGTCCCCATGTGTCGGACTTTTCGATCCGCTCCGTATGCACGTGAATCATACTTTTTTCGACGAATCTTAACATTAATTTCAGTAAAATTGACGTTGTTAATGCTGAGTTTAAACATTCACAACAAAGCGCCAGTTTAGTTGGTCATTGACGTCAACGTCAACACGCGCATTAATGTTAAGTCAACGTCAAATAATTCACTAAAACGTCGCTATTTTCAGGTTTTAGAATGATCTTGACATAGTATTAAACATAAATATATTTTAATTTTACTCATCTAAAAGATCATACGTTTAATCGCATTATACAGTAAAATACTATTCTCAGATGGTGTGCCGCCGCTGCCAGTCTCAACGCGTGTATTTCATACAAAAAAAGACATCACCTTATGAGTGGGAGGGGCACACAATAGGTTGATACAGAACACTTTTTATGCATTATCATGTTTAACCCATCCGACTGTAATGATCAAAACGAAAAAGTTATTATGACTTGTGTACATATAAAAACATCTAGGCGATATTTGGCGTTTTTTAACTTGGTAATTTATGGCCACGTAGCCATGATCTCAAACAAATATATAACAGCCAATTTGTTTTGAATTGAATGAAAAGCATTTGCCTATTGTTTTGATAATGAAAGTCAAAAGATTTAATCATAATAATGCATTGAAATAAAATAAATAAATATATATATATTATTTTATATATATATATATATATATATATATATATATATATATATATATATATATATATATATATATACTGCATCAACCTACTGTGTGTCCTTTATGTGCGACTTGCGCTAAATGCTCGATTTGTTATACAAGTAAAATTTCTTTTTATGCAGCGTATTATTTTTGTATAATAGTTGCCTGTTTGAAATAAAGTGCTTTTGCTTTAGCTGGGATGCATCTCCAATTGTAAACGAAAAAACTTTCTTTGGATGCTGATTTGCTTTAATTTTGTTTTCCACAATCGCGATAAAATGAAAACGTTTTAAACTAAACTTGCTCGCATAATTTATTGCGCAAGCAGTTCATTAAAATCAAACTTACGTCAGTGCTCAATCGAAGATTTCCATTATGATATTCAAACAGCTGTCTACAGTTATTTAAAAAGATCGGATTACAGTGAAACTGAGGGTTTTCTTTCGTTCAGATGACGTAATATACGTAGAAGACTAGATTAACATCATTAATTACTTTGTTTGTTTGAAAAGAAAATAATGCACACCACAATATTTGTTACTGAAAGAAATGTTTTCATATTTGGACATTTGAAAACCATGCTTAAGATCTTAACTTCCTAAGCGTAGCTCCGTTTTGGGCGCAATTCCGTTCCAATAAATGTATCTTAATGACATTCATCGCATAGAGTACGCCCGGTTAGTTCAATCGGTAGAGCGTTGGACTCTGAATCGGACCACCCTGGTTCGATTCCCGGGCGGACCAGGTTACTTCTGTTGTGATAGGTTATGAAATCCTTTCTGCGACCATTCGCACTGTACCACTGCCCCTGGCATGTACAGAAGTTGTCAGTTCCTTGCAGAGGTGAAGGCACCTAGTACTGGTTTTGCCTAGGAAATGTGTGCGGTCTTTGAACTGTCACTCTGGGACCCATCAATGTGCTCACGCCGGGACCCGGAGTATAAACTACTAACACCACCACCTCATCGCATAGATTCCGCCCATGAGTTTGCGGGTGTACCTGAGCATTCTTAAGCAGCGTAAGATTTTCGACATAGATATCTTATTGAAATGGACACCGTGGCCATACACTTTGACAAGAGTATTCTTAAATGTCATAAATGATCCTTATTGAAGATTTTTTGAATGAAAATGTGCAATAATTGTTAAACATGCTATATGCCACATGTATGGTCAGTCTTACCATAAATGATCTTCTAATAAAGCTTGCACAATCAATTTAATGAATATATAGCGAGTACAGACTCCAGTATAAAAATATAAGTCAAATCTTTTGGAGAAGAACTTTTAAGGATATATAATATCTTTCGTTCAAATCCTTTTCTAGCTTGTACATGTGTTTTCTGTTTGTCTTTTTGTTATGTGTGTATACGCTGATGAATAAAATATGTTTAAACTAAATCTCAAACTTAATCTCAAGTCAATTTCAAAGAATTTTACCACATAACATCCAAAGAGATTAAAAATTGTATGTTTTTACTCTTTAAAACGATATTCTCTCATAAGGTATGTTGACAATAACAATTTGGTCAGTGTGCAGAGGAAAAATGACTCTGAAGCAAAAACTGTACTTAAATACAATTTATTATGTTTGAGTCATTACTCAAGAACTTGTTTCGCTGTAGTCTTTCGCAAGTCGATTATGCAGGGCCCAATTTCTCGAAACTTCTTAAGTCCCTTATAATAGGATTAAGCTAAGTTTACTTTTTTTGTTTTTCAATAATTTGCATAAAATTAACTTCTTGAAGAGCTTTTATACTCTTGATAGAATTAATCTTGATGACTATCACAATACACCATTATTCATTCATCCAAACTCGATTTAAGTATGTATTTTGGCTAATTGAAATAAGCTGCTTAAGCCTGTTAAGCTTAAAAAGTTTCGAGAAATTGGGCCCAGTATAACAAATATAACTACACTTCAGTGTAAGGCAAAAACCATCTTGTTTGGGTCTACCCGAGATAATTAGGCTGTATTGCTTTACTCCCTAGTCCCTTAATGGCTTACTTAAAAATAAAAAAAATAAAAATATATGCATAACTTGATTATTGGAGAGTCTTAGCGAACGTTCGGGTCGCGGGTATTTTTGTGCATTGGTCGGGTTAGGCCACATAAACTATCGAATAATTGTAACCCAAGTTTGAACTACTTTTTTGTGGGTACATTGTCTTAGAATGTACTTTAATAAGATTAAAGAAGTGTTTGGCAGGGCTATTGAAAAATGGAAAATATTAAACAATTCGGCAATAAGCAGATTAATATAAGCTACGGTTAAGGCTCACTTTTTCAACTTTTAAGTATACTGAATTTTAAAATTTTGATGTTAATACCTTACACAAATTCAGGCCACCAACGGCCGTAGCTGCTCTACGATCTACCTGGACACTCAAACAAAGCTTAGTTCAGTGTTAAATGTATCTATGTCATTTCCAGAAAGCCAGGTGACCCAGAGCTGCCGATCTGGAAGAAGGTACACCGGAACATCCGTCAGTTTTCGCTCTACGATCCCGACGACCCTAATCTAGCCGCCCTCATGCACGACATGGCCACGCTTCCAATTAAGGAGACAGGTATGCCACGTGCATATGCGTTTTTTTTAATCCTTGCGGTCAAGGGTAACCCACAAAAGTGCAAAGACTTATTTCCAACGGGGTCCTTTGTATATGCTGAAGGGACAGCACACACAATAGACCGTGGTTGGATACAAGGAAGTCAGGGTGCGATACCCTAGCTCTTTTCAAAGAGACCCCTTGGATTTTTATCGTGCTCGGTGTAAAGCACCGATGCACGAGGTACAACTTTCTTGTGTTAAAACAGTACTGAGCCCCCTTTAAATGCCGAGCACAAGGAAGGGGAGCTACTTGTACCAACTATTTACGTCTTAATGTATGACGCGGTCAGGGATCAAATCCACGACCTCCCGCTCCGTAAGTGAACGCCTTAACCACTTGGACATGGGGACGGAATCGTTTCAGAGTGTATCCATCCTGCATTCGTTCTGTCAAATCGGTTCGTCCGCTGTCTTTCTTTCTCTCCGGGGTTCAGTTAGCCGAATTTAGGGATCAGATGGAATCGAAAGTGCTCTTACAGCAGCTAAATAAGATTTTTCAAGGTGGCCTCTACTGTAGTATTATGTTTTTAGTACGATTTTATCCAGAATTTTATGCATTTAATTGCCTAAATAGTGTAGCATTATGCGAGGGTATAGTAAATGCATAGTTTATCCATAAGTTGATTGAAAAACATTGCTGCTTTGCTGCTAACAGAGATGGCTCTTTTACAAAATTTTATTATAAACACAACACCCTGAAGAATATGGTTGTACCATTCAGAGAAGAATACCCTACAGTATAATGCAATTATTTACAGACGAGAATGACGGAGGAACCCAGCTGAAGCTCAACATCCGGTTCTCAAATGGAGGTCGTGCTGTCATGAAGTTCATGAGGTAGGCAGGGGATGGTGGTGGTGGTATGGGGGGGGGTGTAAGATATGCTCCCCTGGGAAAGTCTTGTTCTGTTATGTAACGTGCACATTCTGAAATAGGTAATTTTCTGTCGAACGCAACCTCGGATGTATAGGTCAGACACTACTATTAAAATAGAGTTCCTATACATTCTATAGCCAATTGACAAATTCGCACGCGAAATAACACTGATTTTAGTGCCTCACTATCCCAACACCATAGGGAACTAATAACACATGTGTACTAAAGTTTAAACAACGTAAGAAAAGAGTTACGTTTCGTATAAGAAAAATAAAATTAGTTGAACGTAGCCACTGTGTATTCGATAGTGACCTAATCCGCTGATCTACAGCTTCAACCCTATAAATATAGAAAGTAGCCAATGGTAGGAGGTGGTATAACCATGCTTTGACTCACTGTCATGTGTCAATTAAAAGAAATAAGGCAATGTGACAATGAGTAGGCATTTCCGAATTGGTGTAATTCGACCTTGTTTTCGAAGAAAATGGCCGAGAAGTTCCGAATTGCTCGGCTCCAAATTTATTACAATGAAATCACGATTCAAACTATCCGGAATGCAGATATATGGATACGAAATGCGATTAAAACGAAAATGAATATGATTTCCTGGCAATTTTAAGACTTCAAAAGTATGAGTAGGCGCGGGCAGCGTATTTACGGGTACTGTATAATACGATACTATACAACACTGATCGATACGTTCTCGTTGGTGTGCTACGCTTTAGACATTTGTGAACGCTTACATGATTGTTTTTATGGATAAGTCGTGTTATATATTTACACCTCAACTTCCATTCCTTAAATGAACTGCCTTTCGGCAGTTGCGTTTATCAATCGATGAACGCAACATCTTCGGATATGTTCGGATCGCAAGTCATTGCATAACAATGTACATGAAAAATATTTACCTTGTTATTGTATGAATTGTGTCAGTAGATCCCAAAAAAATATATATCAACATTTAAAAAAGTGTTATTTTTTTACGTTTAAAAGTGATTTCCAAGTGGTTGATCTTTTCTCGCGTTATTGTGACGTCATTTGAAAAAATGCTTCCGGTTACAGTCGGGTCGTTCTATTTACAGAATGGGTAAGAAAGGGTTACTGACAAATTTTCTTAAATAAAATGAAGTATTTTTTTAACAATTATTGAATGAAATAATGATCTATTGGTGTAAATATCAGTAATGAAGTGGGATGGTCAAAGTGTGTGTAGTCTGAAGGACTCCACGCGTGCTTTGACCAGCCTAATTGCGTTCATAATCCCGATAATGACATCAATACCCGCTATTCATTCCTTAATAAAACTCACTGGTAACATGCGGAGTCACGAATCGCTTTGTAGTATGTGAGAGACGTTCGTTTTTCTTCTGTATAATAGAATTATTTTTTATTTAAAAATCACAAGGTCATCAAGCTCAAATCGACGAAACCACCCGATTGGTCAGAACTTTGATAAAGTTTACAACGTTGTTAACCTCATCGTTGTTAACTTTAAAAGGTGAAACATTTTACGATGTGTTCATACATAGGCGTAAATCACTTACAACCTTAACATGTGTCTCAAATACTGTAGATCGAATGAGAATCTCTTAAACTTCCAGTGCAGTAAAGATTTTAAAGTTGACAACGATAACGTTAACAACGCTGCTAACATTGACAAAGTTCTTAGCAATCGTCTCAATACTAACAAATTACGATTAGAGTACTATTTACAAATGCCATCTCCTTGAAATGTTAAGGGATTTTCTTAAAAATCAGATTTATGGAGGCATGATCTAATTGACGCAATCGCCCATTTTCCCAATTATGTCACATCAACGACCCACATTTAATATCCTTATGTAAGTTGTGGTTTTGTTTGCACGTGCAGGTACCCGCGTGAGAAAGAGGCGAGCGAGAATCACTACATATTTGACGACACTGAGCGGCACGTGGCGGAGATTGCTGCCTTCCAACTAGACAAGTAAGTTGTTTGGTTTATCCCTGCCATCCATAAGAGGTTCTCTCAGCCCCGTCGTCAAACCACCACCATCACCAGCTTCTACAGGCTAAACCGCCGCCATCCTGCCTTTGTTTTACAGTCATCCCCTTATTTCATTTGCTTCTTATTATGTAATCGTAACCTTTTAGGTTAGAGCCCACTAAATAGTTTTCTTTAAATTTAATAATCGATTGACTGATTTTCACGCTGATGTTTAGTGTTTCACGACCCCAACACCACACATGGGAAGAAAGTTCAACATGTGTACTTAAAATTAAACAACGTTTAAAAACAAGTAACGTTTTTAACAAGAAGAAGTGGTTGAACGTAGCCACTATGCATTCGATAAAGTGAGCATATCTGGTGTTGGAGTACAAACAATGCGGTGAAAATGTAAACAAAAAGTAGATCGAATAGATCCAGAATATTCAGCACGGTTATTAAATCACAAACCAGTCAGCTTTAAAACCTAAAGCATCTAGCAAGTAGCTAATGGTTTGAGATGGTATAGTCATGTATGAGATATCTTCGACGTGTTTTGTTTAATTCACTGCCATGTGCTACAAATGGGTAGTCACTCCCGAATTGAAATTTGTCCTAAATTTACAGCTGAATCAATAACAATCACTTATCATTATTTCCTGATGAATTATACTCCTTCCGGCCTCGTCTTTTTTCAGTTCAGACATTATATAGAAACATTTTGTTTAATTCTCAACAGATAAAAACGAACGCAGAGCTTATCATTTTTCTCACCAAGCGCCGATCCCGTTTTTAGTACCTACATCGTTTACGACACTGAGCGACACGTGGTTGAGTTTCAGTGACGAGCCAATTTCACTCATGCCCCACCACGAACGCCTTACGCCGCTCCAACCTAACTGCTACGTCAGGAGATTCGTTCTATCAACGCTGACCTAACCTCTAGCTTCTCCCCAACCCACCAATTTCTTTTCTTACTCCTATAACAGTACATCTTGTGCACCATCGAACGACACGTGACTAAGATAGGACCCTTCATCCTAGAAAAGTAATTCATCCTTCAAATCCTCGCCGACCCACCCCTCACTACTTTACCTATGTTGTCCCATCCAAACTCCAAAATCCGATCTTTCGTGAAACTGTCAAACGCTTGCCAAGATCGACACCAACCAGCGAAGCAATAAAGCCGTTCCTACCTATCCGTCATTTCTAAGTCCTACCACATTCTCCTTAGCTACAATACTGCCTTTGCTTATGGACATTAAAATATATTGATTTTATAACTTAATATAAATTGTCACTTTTGATCTTATCTTGACCCCCTTACTCCAACCACACACATACTGCCACTGTAGTTCTCGCTATCTATTATCGCAGGGTCCTAGGTTTCTACCGTGTGCCACCAACAGTTGGCCGCCGGCTAAACATCACATCCGAAATACAGCCCATCGCCCCGGACTCCCTATTCAGGACAATGTTTTGGTCACCAGGTAAGCGCATGTTGCACCCATGGCCCTAGACTCCCTCTGCCTGACCATGTTCTAGCCACCAGATAAGCGCATGTTGCAGCTCATGACCCTAGACTCCCTCTAACTGACCATGTTCTGGCCACCAGGTAAGCGCATCTTGCAGCCCATCGCCATAGACTCCGTCTCCCGGGCCATGTTCTAGCCACCAGGTAAGAGTAGGTTGCAGCCCATCGCCCTAGACTCCCTCTCCCGGGCCATGTTCTGGTCACAAGGTAAGCGCAAGTTGCAGCCCATCGCCCTAGACTCCGTCTCCCGTGCCATGGCCTGGTCACCAGGTAAGCGCAGGTTGCAGCCCATCGACCTAGACTCCGTCTCCCGTGCCATGGCCTGGTCACCAGGTAAGCGCAGGTTGCAGCCCATCCCCCTAGAGTCCGTCTCTACGTGCCATGGTCCGGTCACCAGGTAAGCACATGTTGTAGCCCATCGCCCTTGACTCCTTCTGCCGGACCATGTTCTTGTCACCAGGTAAGCACAAGTTTCAGCTTATCGCCAGAGACTCCCACTGACGGACCATGTTCTGGTTACCAGATAAGCGCTAGGTCCAGCCCATCGCCCAAGACTCTCTCTCCCGGACCATGTTCTGGTACCCAGGTAAGCGCTAGGTGGATCCCATCAACCCGAACTCCATCTTCGTGATCAGGTTCTGATCACCAGTTTATCGCTAGGTACAAATCATCTTCAATGACTTCATCTACGGAGCCATGTCTTGATCTCAAGGTAAGCGCTAGGTGCAGCCCATTTTTCCAGAAAAATACAAACAGGGTGGGTGAGGGGGTACATTTTTCGCCTGTGCAAAACTCAGTGAACGTATCTTGTTTGTCTATGTATAAATTGGCACGGGTATTTTGTCTTCATATGCAAAAAAAGGAATAGGCATTTTGATTGCCTTTGCAAAAATAGGTGGAATTACTTTGTGTCAGAATGAAATCGTTACCTCTGCATCCTGAAATCAATACAAGCTGTTGTCGTTATCTAACCAAATAAACAGGTAATTACTAATTAACTGTGTGATTAAGCCAGTAAAGGAGAGGTTAGAGTGGGAAATAATAACGTTTACAAGGTGACATATGGTAACTTTATGTGGGAATGTTTCTATAGAGTGACTTATCGGTGCTTTTCGCTCAGAGTTCATTCAAATCATTCTGGCATTAGTGTGGGTTAATATTATAATGAACCATTAAAAACTATAACAACTAGACCAAGTAAACAGTAAAACTACAGGGACTAGATCAAACAAACACTTAACAGATAGGGACTAGGCCAAACAAACACTAAACCTACAGGGACTAGGCCAAACAAACACTAAACCTACAGGGACTAGGCCAAACAAACACTAAACCTACAGGGACTAGGCCAAAAAACACTTAACCTACAGGGACTAGGCCAAACAAACACTTAACCTACAGGGACTAGGCCAAACAAACACTAAACCTACAGGGACTAGGCCAAACAAACACTTAACCTACAGGGACTAGGCCAAACAAACACTTAACCTACAGGGACTAGGCCAAACAAACACTTAACCTACAGGGACTAGGCCAAACAAACACTAAACCTACAGGGACTGAGCCAAACAAACACTTAACCTACAGGGACTAAGCCAAACAAACACTAAACCTACAGGGACTGAGCCAAACAAACACTAAACCTACAGGGACTAGGCCAAACAAACACTAAACCTACAGGGACTAAGCCACAAAAACACTAATCCTACAGGGACTGAGCCAAACAAACACTAAACCTACAGGGACTTAGCCAAACAAACACTTAACCTACAGGGACTGAGCCAAACAAACACTAAACCTTTAGGGACGAGGCCAAACAAACACTAAACCTACAGGGACTAGGCCAAACAAACACTAAACCTACAGGGACTGAGCCAAACAAACACTAAACCTACAGGGACTAAGTCAAACAAACACTGAACCTTTAGGGACTAAGCCAAACAAACAATTAACCTACAGGGACTGAGCCAAACAAACACTAAACCTACAGGGACTTAGCCAAACAAACACTAAACCTACAGGGACTAGATCAAACAAACACTAAACCTACAGGGACTGAGCCAAACAAACACTAAACCTTTAGGGACTAAGCCAAACAAACACTAAACCTACAGGGACTAAGCAAAATAAACACTTAACCTACAAGGACTAGGCCAAACAAACACTAAACCTTTAGGGACTAGATCAAACAACACCAAACCTACAGTGACTTAGCCAAACAAACACTAAACCTACAGGGACGAGACCAACCAAACACTAAACCTACAGGGACTAGATCAAACAAACACTAAACCTACAGGGACTGAGCCAAACAAACACTAAACCTACAGGGACTAAGCCAAACAAACACCAAACCTACAGGGACTAAGCAAAACAAACACTAAACCTACAGAGACTAGGCAAAAACAAACACTAAACCTTCAGGGACTAAATAAAACAAACACTAAACCTACAGGGACTAGATCAAACAAACACTAAACCTACAGGGACTAGGCCAAACAAACACTAAACCTACAGGGACTAAGCCAAACAAACACTAAACCTACAGGGACAAGGCCAAACAAACACTAAACCTACAGGGACTAAGCCAAACAAACACTAAACCTACAGGGACTAGGCAAAAACAAACACTAAACCTTCAGGGACTAGATCAAACAAACACTAAACCTACAGGGACTAGATCAAACAAACACTAAACCTACAGGGACTAGGCCAAACAAACACTAAACCTACAGGGACTAAGCCAAACAAACACTTAACCTACAGGGACTAGGCCAAACAAACACTAAACCTACAGGGACTAGGCCAAACAAACACTAAACCTAAAGGGACTGAGCCAAACAAACACTAAACCTACAGTGACAAGGCCAAACAAACACTAAACCTACAGGAACTAGGCCAAACAAACACTAAACCTACAGGGACTAGATCAAACAAACACTAAACCTACAGGGACTAAGCCACAAAAACACTAAACCTACAGGGACTGAGCCAAACAAACACTAAACCTACAGGGACTTAGCCAAACAAACACTTAACCTACAGGGACTGAGCCAAACAAACACTAAACCTTTAGGGACGAGGCCAAACAAACACTAAACCTACAAGGACTAGGCCAAACAAACACTAAACCTACAGAAACTGAGCCAAACAAACACTTAACCTACAGGGAATAAGCCAAACAAACACTGAACCTTTAGGGACTAAGCCAAACAAACAATTAACCTACAGGGACTAAGCCAAACAAACACTTAACCTACAGGGACTTAGCCAAACAAACACTAAACCTACAGGGACGAGACCAACCAAACACTTAACCTACAGGAACTAGATCAAACAAACACTAAACCTACAGGGACTGAGCCAAACAAACACTAAACCTTTAGGGACTAAGCCAAACAACACCAAACCTACAGGGACTTAGCCAAACAAACACTAAACCTACAGGGACGAGACCAACCAAGAACTTAACCTACAGGAACTAGATCAAACAAACACTAAACCTACAGGGACTAGATCAAACAAACACTAAACCTACAGGGACTAGGCCAAACAAACACTAAACCTACAGGGACTAAGCCAAACAAACACTAAACCTACAGGGACAAGGCCAAACAAACACTAAACCTACAGGGACTGAGCCAAACAAACACTAAACCTACAGGCACTAGGCAAAAACAAACACTAAACCTTCAGGGACTATATCAAACAAACACTAAACCTACAGGGACTAGATCAAACAAACACTAAACCTACAGGAACTAGGCCAAACAAACAATAAACCTGCAGGGACTAAGCCAAACAAACACAAAACCTACAGGAACTAGGCCAAACAAACACTAAACCTACAGGGACTAAGCCAAACAAACACTAAACCTTTAGGGACTAGGCCAAACAAACACTAAACCTACAGGGACTAGGCCAAACAAACACTAAACCTACAGGGATTAAGCCAAACAAACACTAAACCTACAGGGACTAAGCCAAACAAACACAAAACCTACAGGGACTAGGCCAAACAAACACTAAACCTACAGGGACTAAGCCAAACAAACACTAAACCTTTAGGGACTAGGCCAAACAAACACTAAACCTACAGGGACTAGGCCAAACAAACACTAAACCTACAGGGATTAAGCCAAACAAACAATAAACCTACAGGGACTGAGCCAAACAAACACTTAACCTTTAGGGACTAAGCCAAACAAACACTAAACCTTTAGGGACTAGGCCAAACAAACACTTAACCTACAGGGACTAGGCCAAACAAACACTAAACCTACAGGGACTGAGCCAAACAAACACTAAACCTACAGGGACTAAGCAAAACAAACACTTAACCTACAGGGACTGAGCCAAACAAACACTAAACCTACAGGGACTAAGCCAAACAAACACTAAACCTACAGGGACTGAGCCAAACAAACACTTAACCTACAGGGACTAAGTCAAACAAACACTAAACCTACAGGGACAAGGCCAAACAAACACAAAACCTACAGGAACTAGGCCAAACAAACACTAAACCTACAGGGACTAGGCCAAACAAACACTTAACCTACAGGGACTGAGCCAAACAAACACTAAACCTACAGGGACTGAGCCAAACAAACACTTAACCTACAGGGACTAAGCCAAACAAACACTAAACCTACAGGGACTAAGCCAAACAAACACTAAACCTACAGGGACTAAGCCAAACAAACACTAAATCTACAGGGACTGAGCCAAACAAACACTTAACCTACAGGGACAAGGCCAAACAAACACTAAACCTACAGGGACTAGGCCAAACAAACACTAAACCTACAGGGACTAAGCCAAACAAACACTAAACCTACAGGGACTGAGCCAAACAAACACTTAACCTACAGGGACTGAGCCAAACAAACACTTAACCTACAGGGACAAGGCCAAAAAAAAACACTAAACCTACAGGGACTAAGCCAAACAAACACTTAACCTACAGGGACTAGGCCAAGCAAACACTAAACCTACAGGGACTAGGCCAAACAAACACGAAACCTCCAGGGACTAAGCCAAACAAACACTAAACCTACAGGGACTGAGTCAAACAAACACTAAACCTACAGGGACAAGGCCAAACAAACACTTAAACTACAGGGACTAAGCCAAACAAACACTAAACCTACAGGGACTGAGCCAAACAAACACTAAACCTACAGGGACTAGGCCAAACAAACACTAAACCTACAGGGACTAGGCCAAACAAACACGAAACCTCCAGAGACTAAGCCAAACAAACACTAAACCTACAGGGACTGAGCCAAACAAACACTAAACCTACAGGGACTGAGCCAAACAAACACTTAAACTACAGGGACTAAGCCAAACAAACACTAAACCTACAGGGACTGAGCCAAACAAACACTAAACCTACAGGGACAAGGCCAAACAAACACTAAACCTACAGGGACTAAGCCAAACAAACACTAAACCTACAGGGACTAAGCCAAACAAACACTAAACCTACAGGGACTGAGCCAAACAAACACTAAACCTACAGGGACAAGGCCAAACAAACACTTAACCTACAGGGACTGAGCCAAACAAACACTAAACCTACAGGGACTAAGCCAAACAAACACTAAACCTACAGGGACTGAGCCAAACAAACACTAAACCTACAGGGACTGAGCCAAACAAACACTAAACCTACAGGGACTAAGCCAAACAAACACTTTACCTACAGGGACTAGATCAAACAAACACTAAACCTACAGGGACTGAGCCAAACAAACACTAAACCTACAGGGACTGCGCCAAACAAACACATAACCTACAGGGACTAAGCCAAACAAACACTAAATCTACAGGGACTGAGCCAAACAAACACTTAACCTACAGGGACTAGGCCAAACAAACACTAAACCTACAGGGACAAGGCCAAACAAACACTAAACCTACAGGGACTGAGCCAAACAAACACTAAACCTACAGGGACTGAGCCAAACAAACACTAAACCTACAGGGACTAGATCAAACAAACACTAAACCTACAGGGACTGAGCCAAACAAACACTAAACCTACAGGGACTAGGCCAAACAAACACTAAACCTACAGGGACAAGGCCAAACAAACACTAAACCTACAGGGACTAAGCCAAACAAACACTAAACCTACAGGGACTAGGCCAAACAAACACTAAACCTACAGGGACTAGATCAAACAAACACTAAACCTACAGGGACAAGGCCAAACAAACACTAAACCTACAGGGACTAGGCCAAACAAACACTAAACCTACAGGGACAAGGCCAAACAAACACTAAACCTACAGGAACTGGGCAAAACAAACACTAAACCTACAGGGACTGAGCCAAACAAACACTAAACCAACAGGAACTAGGCCAAACAAACACTAAACCTACAGGAATTATACCACACAAACACTAAACCTATAGGGACTAGGCCAAACAAACTTAACTTATAGGAACAAGGCAACACAAACGCTTAAGAAGAGACACAACCTTCCAAGACAACTATTTAAGTATACGCATAGGTAAACGTCGAAGTAACCGCCCTTGTTAACACAAACTCACGAAGTTACTTCAATCACCACAATACGAGAAGGCATGTCACTTACGTATGCTTATTTGTCCATCGTAACTGTCACCACCATTGTTTTGTTTTTTTCAGCCGGAAACAAATGTTTCTTCGGGAAATGTGACTATTACTGCAACAGTGCGCATGCGTTCTGTGGTAACCCAGAAATGATCGAAGCGTCAGTAATGAGTTACCTTCCCTCTCGGAATATCGCACTGCGCAAGTCATGGTATCAGCCGTGGCGACGCTCCTACAGGTTAGTTACCACGCATGCGCAAAAATTGCTTAGTTTTGAGTTTTGTTTACTTACTGCGTATGGGCAGATATAACAGCGCCCACTGACATTCTAAGTTGGACCAAAGTGTCAACGTATATTTCATTTTTAGTATATGTTTTAGACTCATAGAGATATCTTTGAAGTCTCTGAAATATCACATAGTGCTTCACGGTTGTTGCGTCATTATCTTTAGGCATTTCATTTCATCTTCCGGCAGGATATGTTAAAAATAAGAAGTTTATCAAAATTGATAAGTTATTTGGTTGTTATTCTTGTCCTTTGCGAAACTATTATACGCTCCTGTTTAGACATTTGCATATATCTTGTTCCATTTAGCATTAACTCAAAATATTCATGGTTTGTTTTCGGCCAGGATCGGATGCTTTCGGTTACCTTCATGATATCCGACAGCATCCGGACTTTGTCGAAAATCGATTTCGGCCGCAATCGGTTTTACCTACCAAACCAACACGGAAATTGCCGAGAAGGTTGCTATGGTTTTGGCTGTTTCCAAAGCTACATGGAAAAACACGAACTAGTCTTGCTCGTTAGGTTGTTTTTGAAATTATTTCAAAATAAGAAATCAAGTAAAGTTCATATCTCAGAAAAGAAACCAATTGTTCATAGCAATTTGAATGTATATTCTAGCGCCTCACCCTGGAGTTTATCGCGGTAACAAAAGTTTTGTAAAGTTTTCATCTTATTTTTTTTTTTTTTTTAACATTTTCAGGCTTTAACTTAGCAACTGCTTTCAAAATTGATATAAATGTAAAAACACGACATTTTGAACAAATAACAACAATCAACTTGAAATTGTCTTAAATTTATCAGTGGTCAAACGCTGAGATTGTAATTCCAAATTATGATGATAGTAAAAATAATAACAAATAATAAGACAGTTGTAATAATCTCGTGTTTTTATTATCAAACGCACTGCATGTGGGGTATGGGTTTTTTTACTTTTTTTAACACGTTTTCCAAAGGACAAGAAATATTTCCAAGTGTCTCAATAACTGAATATTCAATTTTGGAGAAAAAAATCTGCATTTTTGTCATATTTGATCGAGGGTATGTGGGATTTTGTGCTCAATTGTTGCCATTTCACATTTCCCCCTTTCTCGCATGTCTTGTTTATTTCACTTTCAGTCTTGATACAAAGCTTTGTACTATCCGACTGTATCATGTTGTTATTCATAAAAAAATATTGGTTTCAGCCAGGCACAGTGCTGTTTTTTTCTCATGTAATGTTCTTGTTGCAGTTGGAGGTCGCGCACAGGAATTGTTCAAATGCTAAAATTAATTTTGGTCTTATACAAAAAAAAATCTGTCTAGGCAGACTAGGCGTTTTTTTTTCACATATATTCCAATTCGTCAGGAAATGTCCCTGTTCAAATGTCAAAATGTAGATACAGTCATAAAACATCATAGCGGCTCGAAATCCAACACTTTTTCCAAATTTGACAGAGAAAAATTGTCATGTACATGAATAATTTAAGGCACCGTAGTTAAACAACAAATCCGAAGATGAAGCCCTTACATCACCAAGGGTATTTACTGTGTAATATAACGTGTATGTTTTGCTGCAGCAAGTTCCGGAAGGCCTATTGGGAGCTTCATGACGATCTGTGTGAGACTGTGCGCTACGAGGAACCATTTAACAATGGGAAGATTCTCCTGGACATGATTGACTCCCACACCTTCGACTTCCTCCAAGGTACCCCCCCCACACACACACACACACCATCCCCATTCCCACTCAACCCCTTCTCCCCATGTACGCCCCTCTATGTCTAAGCTACGAGGTACCCTTCAACAATGACAGGAGTCTCATTTACGTTATTGACTCCCACACCTTCGACTTCCTTCAAGGTACCCCCACCCCAAAATGCAAACCCGACGTCCAGTATACGTACCTGACCTAGCAGTAGTCTTTGAACAATGACATACCTATTGTTGTTTTGAGTTCATTAATACTCGCACTTGGGCAAGTGTCCATTTGGCGAGTGCTCCGATAAGAGTTTTAGTCATACATGTATTTGGTTTTTGGGGCATAATGCACAAACAGAATGTAACACTGGTTAGAGCTACCAGTTCTTTAACATGCACCAGTATATGGCACTTTCACACGCCCCCGACCCCCCCCCCCCCACACCCCACCCGGATGGCAATTAGTATGTTAGTAGTGCGGCGGGATATCGAATTACGATCCCTGAATTGAAGGTCAAATGTGTTAACACGTGACCACGGATCTGACATACCTGTATATACCAACGTTTTTTTACAGATTTTACTTATTGGCTGAATTGTTTAAATTTGAAATGTTCTAAAACGGTTCCACAAACCTGATAACAGACTAGAGAAAATATAAAATCTGACTGATTAATGTGGTATTCTTGAGTCCGATGTCTGCGTAACAACGGGAAATCAA
Source organism: Mya arenaria (assembly GCF_026914265.1). Lineage (NCBI taxonomy): Eukaryota > Metazoa > Mollusca > Bivalvia > Myida > Myidae > Mya > Mya arenaria. The sequence goes on along the minus strand of NC_069131.1, from coordinate 66,452,238 downwards.
AGGTTTTGAGCACTCCAGCCAGTAAAATGCCAATAAAACGTCCCAAATAGTTGCTCAAACCAACGACCTGTAGAACAATTGAACGTCCTCGCCCATAATTAGTATGTTTAACATTGCGGGTGGACAAGTGACAAAGATGTTCTTGGTTAAAGCGTTACTAGGGGACGTCACTTGACAACATTCACACACAATACACAAGCGGATTTGGAGGGGGGGCGGACCTGGCGCGCGCCCCCTCTAAAGTCGTCCAAGTTTACTCTTAATGTCAATATCGCAGAAAAAATAATAAAATACGATCATAATCATCATTTCCGACTATAACTTGTTAAAATTGTATTGATAGCATAACCCAAAATCCACATGCACAGTTTATGCCATATACTTTCGGTTGTGGAAAGGGCGCATGTCTAATGGTTGCGACCCAAAGTTTCGCCCCCTCAAATGTCAATTCCTGGACCCGCCCCTACAAAAATATTTTGTTAAATAGTATATGTGCGCGTTTCAGGAAACAAGGACCGCCATAGCTTCTCGACGTTCAAGGAATGGGGAAACTACTCCTTCCCCATCATGTATGATAACGGCCGCGGGTACGTATACAGACTAATAAGAAATGGAACTTGTTCATTGAATTCATGTTGACAACATTATTTTCATGTGGTTGAATTTGGGTTATTTTACTTGCTTTTACTATCAAAGACCAAATAGTAACTGGAAGATAATCATTTTAACATAATTGATTTAATCCAAGCCTTGATTGATTAAAATGTTCAATAGCGTTACTTACGCTTGTCCGCAAAATAGAACATCGTATGTCACTATTTTCATGAATAATTAACAAAGACAAATTTGTAGATATTGTATCATTGTTACAAACATTTTGTTCACATTTCACACGAAATTAAAGAAATAAATTTCTGACTTTAAGTTTTAACATGACATAACATAATGTGTATTGTAATTTAAGGCCACCAGCCCAAAATACGTATAACAAATTGTAGCATTTATTAAGTCAAATATAAAATATGTTGGATATTTACAATCAAATCGAATGCTTTACATACGAATTAAGTTAACGAGAATAAATCACTAGAATTGACTATGTGTCGTCTGCCTACTTGTTACGTTTAAAGACAGCATATTCAGGTAGTATGGCTATCCAAATCTCTTAAGGCTCTGTCTCATCTGGAAGCTATACTGAAAGATACTGTTTGTCTGACAGCAACGTATGTGTACCATTAAATTTAATATATGTCAAAAGACGTTCATTTAAAGATGGGTTGTACCACATACTGCGACAATAAACATCTACACAGTACCCATCTGACTGTTTACAGGTTCGGTCGGCAAACGTACGATGCCATGTCTATCCTGGCGCCGCTTCGTCAGTGCTGTCTCATCCGGAAGTCCACTCTCCTTAAGTACATCCGGTTGTACGAGGGACCAGAGCGTCTGAGTGAAGTAATGGAGGAGGCACTCCGGCCGGATCCTGTCGCCCCCGTGCTCATTCAGGGTCATCTAAACGCTTTAGACAGACGCTTGATCAAGATCCTCCAAATTGTTGCTAAATGTGTCGAGGAAAAGGGTGTTAAAGAAGTTGTTATTGCGGACAAATTTTGATGAAGTTATGCAGTATTTTATGATTTTCTCTTTAGTACTTATGTTAATTGGTTGCCAAATTGGCTTATCAGTATTAAATTTTCTTCTGCTAGTTGGCAATTTCATTTGCTGATTGCCGATTCCATATACTGATTTGCAATTCAGAATTTAGATCGCTGATTGAGATTGGCAAGTTGCCTATTTCTTATGTCTATTGGCAATTGGCAATGATGAGGGGTTGTTTCATTTGCTGATTTTTTTTGCCGGTTCCAATTTTTTTATGCTTATTTGAAATCCATATTTCAATTGATATTGGCAATTTCATTATTTCAAATGTTGCTTTGCAATTTTATATGCCTATTGCAAATTTCATTTGCTGAATGGTAATTGTAAATGGGCAATTTTCTGATCTGATTTTCAATTGCATATGCCGATTGAGGTTGACAATTTGCCAATTGCATATGTTGTTGTTCATATTGCCTGTTTCATATTGTGATGCCCAATTTCTTTTGCCCGCTGTCAGTTTAATCCTGAATGCTAATTCCTATGCTGGTTGAGATTGGCAGTTTTTCAATTTCATATTCTGATTGCCAATTTCATCAGCAAAGTTGGCAATCAGCATGAAATTGGCGATTTTATATTTATTGTTGGTAATTCATTTGCTGATTGGCCCTTGTGACCAGCAATGGACAACTTATTTGTGATATTACAGCGGTAATGTTCAGCGCTTAATGTTTAACTGTCATTGGGGTTTTATGGAATGCCAAAATATATGCAATTATCGGCGTTTAAAACAACGATTTGCTCGAAAACTATACTTTCATGCCTATCGATGCATTCGAATGATACTCGTACTCTGAAATCCATCTGGGCTAAAAATCCTAAAAGCTACAATTTAATACCAACTAGTCATTTTGATTGTTATTTGAATGTCGCTCTATACTATTGTCCAATCAGGTGACGAGATATCTAATAAATTAAAGCGCCTATTTCACGTAGATTGCCAAGTTTAAGAAATAAAATTAAATGATGTCGTGTAGTATTTGCATCTTGAACAAATTCTAAATCGGTTATAACACGAAGAAAATGTAAACATATATTCTAATCCATATCTAGAAATTTTCAGTTATCAGTGATGTATAATGCTTTTTCATTGTTACATTTCAGTGTGCTGTTAGTGTATTGTGTTAGTACACTACAACTATAGTTATGATCGGTTACTTCCGAACACGTTTTATCTAAAACACTTTCAGATATGATTCAAATTTTGCGAAAAATCAAATGACCATTTACAGTATTAAAGCTAGACCTTGTACGCTACGATTACTTCGCTTTGTTGTAAATACATTTCTGCATGTCCAAGGGAAATCACTCCCAGCGTAGGAATATTTCTACTTTTACGAAGAAAACGTACACGTACCGTGTTGACGTATTACACTAAAATCAACCCACATGTACACGTACCTTGATAACGCATTGCACTAAAATCAGCCCAGACGCACGTTAACCTTGATGACGTATTGTACTAAATCAACCCACACATACCTTAATGATCTAGTGCTCTAGAATCAGCCCAGACACACACGTATCTTGATGACGTACTGCACTAGAATCAGCCCAGACGCACACGTACCTTGATGACGTAGTGCACTAGAATCAGCCCAGACACACACGTACCTTGATGACGTAGTGCACTAGAATCAGCCCAGACACACACGTACATTGATGACGTAGTGCACTAGAATCAGCCCAGACGCACACGTATCTTGATGACGTAGTGCACTAGAATCAGCCCAGACGCACACGTATCTTGATGACGTATTGCATTAAAATCAGCCCACAAGCACACGTACCTTGATGGCGTATTGCACTTAAATCAACCCACATTTACGCGTTAAAACGTAAAACATTATCAATCTAAATGCATTTTGTTATATAAACATTATAATGAAATAGTAAGATGTTGAACAATAGACACCAAATGCATGTTAAATTAGAGGCAATACAATGGCATATATATACTTTCTTTGAAATGTTTACGGGGTTGAGAACACTACATATATGTGACAGATAGTCTAAAATGCGAAATATTTATTTGTGAGTGTACTTGAAGGGTGACGCAAATTACTCTCAGAGATCCTTACCCCTGACTTACCCCTCAGTACATTTGGATATTGCCACGAAGTGGTCAATTTATACGTGCCTACGCGCACTTGCTTTAGGAACCGTTATTTTATTGAATGCCATGACCCTTGGCTAGGTATTTCAGCGTGTCTATTTTACAGATATCTCGAAGGCTAAGTACTCAAAAAGTAGTCCACGTGTACATGTACGATACTCGTTTGTTATTAGTTTGAGAGACGAAATAGCGTACGAATGCAAGAGAGAGTGAAAGATAATTTGTCTCATTTCATATATTTCATTGTTTCATTATCATATATTAAAAGCTGCCATTGAAGTGCGTGTAATATATAAACATGTATGTGCTAAAGTAATCATCTATTTTCATCTACCATGCAAAATGAAATAAATTATTTTATGATTTATTTGAGTCGTCATCGAAACCAAGTATATGTAGAAAAGGTTGTCCGGTTAGAACAGTGGTAGCCCATTCGATCTCTCATCCAGGCGTGTCATGGCAGACGGGGTCGATTCCCGGCCTGAGCTCCTCCGAGTTTGGTTGTTGGTCACGAAACCGGTCCGGGCTCCCGCGTTTCCCCACAATACAAAACCACCCTTTCCCGTAACATCATGCTAACAAGTGATAATAACTTGTTTCTAACATAACAATCGATGAAAAATATATGTACTGTAAATCATTTAATGTAAAGGTATGATATTTTACTTGTCGTGATCATAGATAAATTCGAAACGTAAGCTCTTTAAAACAGTTTAGCGACAAACATTGTTCAGTTTCTGTTGGTATGACCAAAGATAATATAATGATATATAGGCTCTTTAAACTTTTTTAGCGACTAACATTTTCATTTTATGTCGGCATGGTGAAAGATAAATATGTTACATAAACTCTTGTGAGCTTTTGTGTGCCGAACATTTGCTCAGTTTCTGTCGGAATGGTCATAGATAAACATGTCACATAAGTTTTGTAGATCTTTTTGGCGACGAACACTTGGACGGTTTTTGAAATCTGCTATGTACGTGTGGTAGAGCACCAGTGACCTGTTTTATAACCAGTAGTATTATAGAAGAAGCTCCGAGTGGGGATCGATCCCGTGACACTCTGACCCAGAGTCCGATTAGCTTTACCACTCCACTCGGCCATCGCTACCGATAGACCGGTATTCGTTACACGAATGTGTGAATTTATGACGCATTTGATATCATTTTCATTTGAAAGGGTTTTACATGTAGAAAAACGATGTGTACAAAAAGAACCGAAAATGAAATAATAAACCAGTTTGTTATGCCGTTTAATATGGCAAAAACAGGACACTCCAAGGCCGATTTCAGTTGAGTTACAGAGCAAAAAAACCTTATCGATAACGGATTTTAAATATTAGGAAATCGATATACAACATGTATTTCAAATGATACTTAAATTACATGGGGACATTAACATTTCGTCTAATGGAGCTGCCAGAACATGCTTATGTGTGTGGTTTCTTCAACTGAACGTGCTCTACACAGAAGCAATATATAAGTGCACTAACGTGGTTTTGGCGATCGAGGCACAGCCGCGATAGATCAACGGAAGAGATCTACTTATCTGAGGTGGGAGAAAAGTAGATCAAATATTTGGTCATGCTAGAAATCCATATCTTGCCCACGGGCAAAGATTAAAAAGTACCCGTATGTAAAAAGTGAAACATAATACAGTTTTGCTATATTATGTCTAACTGTGTTAGGAGACAAGGCATCTTTCATTGCCGCTCGTGTAAGATAAGTTCATCCAACCCTCGTGCAGGTTTTTTTTGCGGAAACCCATTCCGCAGAACACCGTATAGGTTGGGGTGAACCTATCGTAAACGAGCGGCCATGAAAGATACGTTAACCAAGAGGTATTTTCGAAAAGAGCTAGGGTATGGCATCCGGATCTATCTCATTCTGTTTCATCAAGTATTTTTATATCTGGATTTGACAAATATAGGATTTTGTGAGAGGTAATATCACGACGAAAAAACATTTACATTTTGAATGTTACATTCCGGACTAACTTCGACACACTCTTTGAAGCGGAGTACAGGATCAAGGGGCAATCGGAACACCTCGGCCATTTTCCATCGAAAAGAACCCAGGTTGTTTATGGATGGTTTATAATGTCATTAATCTTTACATTTTAACTACGCTGCAAGTAGATCCCCTAGTAATTTCAATTTATTTGTTTAACATAATGCCTTTACCCTTGGGAATCTTGATTATGCAGATTTACGCTTCAATGGCAATCAATTTAAACTTAGTACATAAAATAATAAAAGTGAAGTCACTTATTTAATAATACTATTATTTAAAATTGTACTATCTTTTGCTACTGATATAACGGCATTTATTCGAGGTTGTTTTCGGTGGGAAAATGCCGAGGTGTTCTGAAGGCAAAAGGGGATGTCATCGCTCCTCAGTTTAATCTCATTCGACCAAGGGACGTAAGTAGATAGTAACTATTCAGTCAAATTTTAAGTTACGACCCTTACTACACACGATGGCATAGTCTTTTAAACGAACGTATTGTAGCATCAAAATATAGTTGGGTTAAGCGGTTAGCGCAGTGGTTAGATCACTCACTTCTAACCAAGGCAGTACAGGTTCGACTCCCGGCCTGGGCGTGTATGTGTTGTTGGTTTGTTGTCACCAAGCCGGAAACGTGGATTTTCACCGGGAAATCCGGTTTCCCCATGCATCACAGAGTGCCAACGAGAGAGATTAAAATAATATCGTAAAAACTTGTTTCTCAGTCTATGAGGAAATATACATTAAATAAGAAAAATATTTAAAAGTGGATATGACTTTTCACGTTCAATTACAGATCCTTTATGTTAATATCTTAAAATCTATCCAGCTTTATAAATGCATTTTGGAATTTTGATTCATGATATTTTTTACCAGCGAACAATTCCAAAGAGACCAAAATTCGATATTTGGTTACTAACATACTGCAATGTACTTACTATGCATCGAATTTTAAAGTTGCGTTGAAAAACATTTGAAAATGATTATACTTTAAATAATGATTTCATGATTAAAACCTACAATACCGTCAATAGTTTAAAGAGACATTATTTTTTAAATATTCATGACTTGCACGACAGTAACACATGTGTTGCATGATGGTAATTGGGATTTCATCGATCTAGTAACTTATGGCTTTCATCATTGCCTTAACCATTCCTACGACGTTATGTTTAAAAAAACGTTAAACTCGTGTGTTTTCCGCATGGACTTACGGTTATTTTAGAGAAATAATTATTACCGGTGTTTTGTTTTAATCGAGCGGTAAATAGTTTTATAAATAATGCGGAAAAAAACGAAGACATTACTTTTTGTAGGTTTAGCTGGGATTGCTTTCATAAACTTTTATTTATACAATGATCACCAAAGACTTTTTTCCAAGACACCTGAACCCAGTAGAGCATATTCCGTGTTGGTCAAAGACGTCGGTTTACCACGTTACATACGGTTTGAAAGCGAGGCTAACCGGAACTTGTCGGACCCTATCGTTAACAAAATGCTAAAGAAGATCGTCGATGACGGAATGATTGAATACGCTATACCTGGCTACTTTTGGCCTGTTTCGATGGCAAAGCTAACCCGGATGCTGGGCGCCTTGGCACGCCATGAGGCCACAAGACTCGAGTGGTTCCGTTGGGAGAAAACGTAAATAAAATCATGTTCTATTAACAACACTCTCATATACTGTAGAAGTTAAGCTATTAAATGTCATGATATTGTACTAGTTATAACAGTTGTTTACTCATTGTTCATGCCCGCAGCTGTTGGGAGCAGGCATAATGATCAGATCATCCTTCTACAAAATTATATATGCTAATTTTAAGTATCAAAACGGTTTGCTGGACAGTCTTTAAGTGTCCATAAACAATTCAGTTAGTTCCACATAGACTTGTATACACACTATTTTTCTTTATATGTTACCTGGTTGTAGCAAAGAAGTTAAACTCTTTACGCAGTCAGAGAATATGTGAATTTATGAAGAAAGGAAGAACAATTAAAGTCAGTATTTATAAAAGAAGATGTACCAGACAGAGGATAGTGGTGGCAGTCTTTGACCAAAGGGAATACGGGTAGCAGTCCATGTAGAAAGAGAATAAGGGTGGCAGTCCATGTAGAAAGAGAATAAGGGTAGCAGTCTATGTAGAAAGAGAATAAGGGTAGCAGTCCATGTAGAAAGAGAATAAGGGTGGCAGTCCATGTAGAAAGAGAATAAGGGTAGCAGTCTATGTAGAAAGAGAATAAGGATAGAAGTCCATGTAGAAAGAGAATAAGGGTAGCAGTCCATGTAGAAAGAGAATAAGGGTGGCAGTCCATGTAGAAAGAGAATAAGGGTAGCAGTCCATGTAGAAAGAGAATAAGGGTAGCAGTCCATGTAGAAAGAGAATAAGGGTGGCAGTCCATGTAGAAAGAGAATAAGGGTAGCAGTCTATGTAGAAAGAGAATAAGGGTAGCAGTCCATGTAGAAAGAGAATAATGATAGAAGCCCATGTTGAAAGAGAATAAGGGTAGCAGTCTATGTAGAAAGAGAATAATGGTAGCAGCCCATGTAGAAAGAGAATAAGGGTAGCAGTCCATGTTGAAAGAGAATAAGGGTAGCAGTCTATGTAGAAAGAGAATAATGGTAGCAGTCTATGTAGAAAGAGAATAAGGGTAGCAGTCCATGTAGAAAGAGAATAAGGGTAGCAGTCCATGTAGAAAGAGAATAAGGGTAGCAGTCCATGTAGAAAGAGAATAAGGGTAGCAGTCCATGTAGAAAGAGAATAAGGGTAGCAGTCCATGTAGAAAGAGAATAATGGTAGCAGTCCATGTAGAAAGAGAATAAGGGTAAATGTCCATGTAGAAAGAGAATAAGGGTAGTAGTCTATGTAGAAACAGAATAAGGGTAGCAGTCCATGTAGAAAGAGAATAATGATAGAAGCCCATGATGAAAGAGAATAAGGGTAGCAGTCCATGTTGAAAGAGAATAAGGGTAGCAGTCCATGTAGAAAGAGAATAATGGTAGCAGTCTATGTAGAAAGAGAATAAGGGTAGCAGTCTATGTAGAAAGAGAATAAGGGTAGCAGTCCATGTAGAAAGAGAATAAGGGTAGCAGTCCATGTAGAAAGAGAATAAGGGTAGCAGTCTGTGTAGAAAGAGAATAAGGGTAGCAGTCCATGTAGAAAGAGAATAAGGGTGGCAGTCCATGTAAAAAGAGAATAAGGGTAGCAGTCCATGTAGAAAGAGAATAAGGGTAGCAGTCCATGTAGAAAGAGAATAAGGGTAGCAGTCCATGTAGAAAGAGAATAAGGGTAGCAGTCCATGTAGAAAGAGAATAAGGGTAGCAGTCTATGTAGAAAGAGAATAAGGGTAGCAGTCCATGTAGAAAGAGAATAATGATAGAAGCCCATGTTGAAAGAGAATAAGGGTAGCAGTCCATGTTGAAAGAGAATAAGGGTAGCAGTGTATGTAGAAAGAGAATAATGGTAGCAGTCTATGTAGAAAGAGAATAAGGGTGGAAGTCCATGTAGAAAGATAATAAGAGTAGCAGCTCATGTAGAAAGGGAATATGGGTAGCAGTCTATGTAGAAAGAGAATAAGGGTAGAAGTCCATGTAGAAAGGGAATAAGGGTAGCAGTCTATGTAGAAACAGAATAATGGTAGCAGTCCATGTAGAAAGAGAATTAGGGTAGCAGTTCATGTAGAAAGAGAATAATGGTAGCAGTCCATGTAGAAAGAGAATAAGGATAGCAGTCCATGTAGAAAGAGAATAAGGGTAGCAGTCCATGTAGAAAGAGAATAAGGGTAGCAGTCCATGTAGAAAGAGAATAATGGTAGCAGTCTGTGTAGAAAGAGAATAAGGGTAGCAGTCCATGTAGAAAGAGAATAAGGGTAGCAGTCCATGTAGAAAGAGAATAAGGATAGCAGTCCATGTAGAAAGAGAATAAGGGTAGCAGTCCATGTAGAAAGAGAATAAGGGTAGCAGTCCATGTAGAAAGAGAATAATGGTAGCAGTCCATGTAGAAAGAGAATAATGGTAGCAGTCCATGTAGAAAGAGAATAATGGTAGCAGTCCATGTTGAAAGAGAATAAGGGTAGCAGTCCATGTAGAAAGAGAAAAAGGATAGCAGTCCATGTAGAAGGAGAATAATGGTAGCAGTCCATGTAGAAAGAGAATTAGGGTAGCAGTCCATGTAGAAAGAGAATAAGGGTAGCAGTCCATGTAGAAAGGAAATAAGGGTAGCAGTCTATGTAGAAAGAGAATAAGGGTAGCAGTCCATGTAGAAAGGGAATAAGGGTAGCAGTCTATGTAGAAAGAGAATAAGGGTAGCAGTTGAAGTCTATATATAAAGGGAATAAGGGTAGAAGTCTATACATAAAGGGAATAAGGATAGAAATCTATATAAAAAAGGAATAAGGGTAGAAGTCTATAATACAAAGGGAATGAGGATACCATTCTATGTAGAAAAAGAATAAGGGTAGCCGTCCATGTAGAAAGAGAATAAGGGTAGCAGCCTATGAAGAAAGATAATTAGGGTAGCAGTCAATGTAGAAAGAGAATAAGAGTAGCAGTCCATGTAGAAAGAGAATAAGGGTAGCAGTCAATGTAGAAAGAGAATAAGGGTAGCAGTCCATGTTGAATGAGAATAAAGGTAGCAGTCTATGTAGAAAGAGAATAAGGGTAACAGTCCATGTAGAAAGAGAATAAGGGTAACAGTCCATGTAGAAAGAGAATAAGGGTAGCAGTCAATGTAGAAAGAGAATAAGGGTAGCAGTCCATATTTAATGAGAATAAAGGTAGCAGTCTATGTAGAAAGAGAATAAGGGTAACAGTCCATGTAGAAAGAGAATAAGGGTTGCAGTCCATGTAGAAAGAGAATCAGGGTAGCAGTTCATGTAGAAAGAGAATAATGGTAGCAGTTCATGTAGAAAGAGAATAATGGTAGCAGTCCATGTAGAAAGAGAATAAGGGTTGCAGTCCATGTAGAAAGAGAATAAGGGTTGCAGTCCATGTAGAAAGAGAATCAGGGTAGCAGTTCATGTAGAAAGAGAATAAGGGTTGCAGTCCATGTAGAAAGAGAATAAGGGTTGCAGTCCATGTAGAAAGAGAATCAGGGTAGCAGTTCATGTAGAAAGAGAATAAGGGTTGCAGTCCATGTAGAAAGAGAATAAGGGTTGCAGTCCATGTAGAAAGAGAATAATGGTAGCAGTCCATGTAGAAAGAGAATAAAGGTAGCAGTCCATGTAGAAAGAGAATAAGGGTAGCAGTCTTTGTAGAAAGAGAATAAGGGTAGCAGTCCATGTAGAAAGAGAATAATTGTAGCAGTCCATGTAGAAAGAGAATAAGGGTAGCAGTCCATGTAGAAAGAGAATAAGGGTAGAAGTCCATGTAGAAAGAGAATTAGGGTAACAGTCCATGTAAAAAGAGAATAAGGGTAGCAGTCCATGTAGAAAGAGAATAATGGTAGCAGTCCATGTAGAAAGAGAATAAGGGTAGCAGTCCATGTAGAAAGAGAATAAGGGTAGCAGTCTGTGTAGAAAGAGAATAAGGGTAGCAGTCTATGTAGAAAGAGAATTAGGGTAGCAGTCAATGTAGAAAGGGAATAAGGGTTGCAGTCCATGTAGAAAGAGAATTAGAGTAGCAGTCCATGTAGAAAGAGAATAGAATTACAGTCTATGTAGAAAGAGAATAAGGGTAGCAGTCTATGTAGATAGGGAATAAGGGTAGCAGTCAATTTAGAGAGAGAATAAGGGTGGCAGTCCATGTAGAAAGGGAATAAGGGTAGCAGTATATGTAGAAAGAGAATAAGGGTAGCAGTTGAAGTCTATATATAAAGGGAATAAGGGTAGAAGTCTATATATAATGGGAATAAGGGTAGAAATCTATATATAATGGGAATAAGGGTAGACGTCTATATATAAAGGGAATGAGGATAGCATTCTATGTAGAAAAAGAATAAGGGTAGCAGTCTATGAAGAAAGAGAATAAGGGTAGCAGTCTATGTTGAATGAGAATAAAGGTAGCAGTCCATGTAGAAAGGGAATAAGGGTAACAGTCCATGTAGAAAGAGAATAAGGGTAGCAGTTCATGTAGAAAGAGAATTAGGGTAGCAGTCTATGTAGAAAGAGAATAAGGGTAACAGTCCATGTAGAAAGAGAATAAGGGTAGCAGTCCATGTAGAAAGAGAATAAGGGTAGCAGTCTATGTAGAAAGAGAATAAGGGTAGCAGTCCATGTAGAAAGAGAATTAGGGTAGCAGTCTATGTAGAAAGAGAATAAGGGTAGCAGTCCATGTAGAAAGAGAATAAGGGTAGCAGTCCATGTAGAAAGAGAATAAGGGTAGCAGTCCATGTAGAAAGAGAATAAGGGTAGCAGTCTATGTAGAAAGAGAATAAGGGTAACAGTCTATGTAGAAAGGGAATAAGGGTGGCAGTCAATGTAGAAAGAGAATAAGGGTGGCAGTCCATGTAGAAAGGGAATAAGGGTAGCAGTCTATGTAGAAAGCGAATAAGGGTAGCAGTTGAAGTCTATATATAAAGGAAATAAGGGTATAAGTATATATATATAAGGGGAATAAGGGTAGAAGTCTATATAAAAAGGGAATGAGGATAGCATTCTATGTAGAAAAAGAATAAGGGTAGAAGTTTATGAAGAAAGAGAATTAGGGTAGCAGTCTATGCAGAAAGAGAATAAGGGTAGCAGTCAATGTAGAAAGAGAATACAAGTAGCAGTCCATGTAGAAGGAGAATAACGATGGCAGTCCATGTAGAAAGAAAATAAGGGTATAAGTCTATATATAACGGGAATAAGGGTAGAAGTCTTTATATAAAGGGAATGAGGATAGCTATCTATGTAGAAGAAAGAGAATAAGGGTAGCAGTCCATGTAGAAAGAGAATAAGGGTAGCAGTCTATGTATAAAGAGATTAAGGGTAGCAGTCCATGTAGAAAGAGAATAAGGGTAGCAGTCTTTGTAGAAAGGGAATACGGGTAACAGTCTATGTTGAAAGGGAATAAGGGAAGCAGTCTATGTAGAAAGATAATAAGGGTAACAGTCTATGTAGAAGGGGAATAGGGGTAGCAGTATATGTTGAAAGGGAATAAGGGTAACAGTCTATGTAGAAAGAGAATTAGGGTAGCAGTCCATGTAGAAAGAGAATTATGATAGCAGTCCATGTAGAAAGAAAATTAGGGTAGCAGTCCATGTAGAAAGGGAATTAGGATAGCAGTCCATGTAGGAAGAGAATAAGGGTAGCAGTTCATGTAGAAAGAGAATTAGGGTAGCAGTCCATGTAGAAAGAGAATAAGGGTAACAGTCAATGTAAAACGAGAATAAGGGTAGCAGTTCATTTAGAAAGAGAATAATGGTAGCAGTCCATGTAGAAAGAAAATTAGGGTAGCAGTCCATGTAGAAAGGGAATTAGGATAGCAGTCCATGTAGGAAGAGAATAAGGGTAGCAGTTCATGTAGAAAGAGAATTAGGGTAGCAGTCCATGTAGAAAGAGAATTAGGGTAGCAGTCCATGTAGAAAGAGAATAAGGGTAGCAGTCCATGTAGAAAGAGAATTAGGATAGCAGTCCATGTAGAAAGAGAATTAGGGTAGCAGTCCATGTAGAAAGAGAGTTAGGGTAGCAGTCCATGTAGAAATGGAATTAGGATAACAGTCCATGTAGAAAGGGAATTAGGATAGCAGTCCATGTAGAAAGAGAATAAGGGTAGCAGTCCATGTAGAAATAGAATTAGGATAGCAGTCCATGTAGAAAGAGAATAAGGGTAGCAGTCCATGTAGAAATGGAATAAGGGTAGCAGTCCATGTAGAAAGAGAATTAGGGTAGCAGTCCATGTAGAAAGGAAATAAGGGTAACAGTCTATGTAGAAAGAGAATAAGGGTAGCAGTCTACGTAGAAAGAGAATTAGGGTAGCAGTCCATGTAGAAAGAGAATTAGGGTAGCAGTCTATGTAGTAAGAGAATAAGGGTAGCAGTCCGTGTAGAAAGAGAATTAGGATAGCAGTCCATGAAGAAAGAGAATTAGGGTAGCAGTCCATGTGGAAAGAGAATTAGGGTAGCAGTCCATGTAGAAAGAGAATTAGGGTAGCAGTCCATGTAGAAAGGGAATTAGGATAGCAGTCCATGTAGAAAGGGAATTAGGATAGCAGTCCATGTAGAAAGAGAATTAGGGTAGCAGTCCATATATAAGGGGATTAGGATAGCAGTCCATGTAGAAAGAGAATAAGGGAAGCAGTCCATGTAGAATGGGAATAAGGGTAACAGTCCATGTAAAAAGAGAATTAGGGTAGCAGTCCATGTAGAAAAGGAATAAGGGTAACAGTCTATGTGGAAAGAGAATAAGGGTGGCAGTCTATGTTGAAAGAGAATAAGGGTAACAGTCTATGTAGAAAGGAATAAGGGTAACAGTCTAAGTTGCGAGAGGAGGGTAGCAGTCTAGGTTGAAAGAGATTAAGGATAGCAGTCTATGTAGATGAATTTCAAATACATATACACATAGAAATATAATTCAAACAGTGTCGGAGATTGTGATTTGAGTTCGGGGGGTCCGGATAACTGTTCACAGTACTTTAAATGCATTTGGAACTCTCGGCCATTTTAATCGAAAACAACCTCGGATGTATGCCGGAGTTCGTAAAATTTTAAATTATATTATTAATTTAATGTAGTGTTTTAGCTCGATTTTGTAGATGTTAGTTTAAATTGATTGCAAGAGATGTGTAGTATTGCTAACATAATTTGACTCCAATGAGTTAAGTTTAAATTCTTAATTGAAGTTATTATGCGATCTACTTTCAGCATAGTTAAAGTGTACCGATTTCTGACATTGTAAATCGTCCATATACATCTGAGGTTGTTTTTGATTAAAATGGCCGAGGAGTTCCGAATGCTTTAAATACTGTATGATATCGGAAGTGTATATCAGGGAGCCGAAGAATGGGACGGACTTTCCGGCGTGGAAGCGCGTACATTGGAACATTCGACAATTCTCATACTACGACCCCGACGACCCGGCCGTCGCCCGTCTCATGCACAACCTTGCTACACTTCCGGTGGTAAAAGCAGGTATGAGTCAAGCGAACACAGTTGATGGAGATCGTTGTTTCACAAAACCTGACGAATACAACTGAAATTGATAATTATTATCTCTCAATGTTTAAATATGTATTTAATTATTTCGCTACCATTTTCCTATCTCTTATCGTAACCGCTTTCCTGTAGTATGGAAATGTTCAAGTGTCAATATCTGTCATTTAAAACATTTCATAATAAGGAGATACAATCATGTAATTAGGAGATACTTTTATTCTATTTTGGAGATACTTAGATCTAAAATGGAGATACTAAGACCTTATTATGAGATAATAAGTCTTGATTATGATTTACTAATTCATAATGATGATACGCTACTTTCTTGTTAGGAGATATTTCTTATTGAGGGCGTATATGTACTTAATTAATTATAAGTTGTAAGTGAAAAATAATGTGATTTTCTTTGTCGCAAAAACGAAATAATGAGACCCGAACCAAATATCTCCAAATTAGAACATTGTATCTCTTAAATAGGATTTAGTATCTCCTAATAACGAGAGTTTATTTCCAAAACTAGTATAGACTTTTACACTAGAATATCTCATGCTTCGGAAAATACATCACAGATACCCTTGTGTTTTTCTCAAACACACGTCATGACTGGCTTGACTTAAGATGAAGGTAAAATCTTCCCTTTTACATGACACAGTATAGTTGTACTACGGCAAATCATATGCTTCAATGTGTACGCGTATTTTTTATGCTAAGCTATGATTATGTAACCTTAAATTTATTTCTTATAAAGTAATTATATACAAGATGAATATGATATGTATATAATAACATCCCTAAAATATTGTTCCACTATTTCTGACTGATACGGCAAACTATGTTTGCACCCATGTCCTTTTTCTCGTGCCATTCCAGAGGAAAAGAACGGCGGCACACAGTTCAAGATGGCCCTCGAGTTCGAGGACGGCGGTCAGGCCATCGTCAAATTCATGAGGTAGATATAGTCCCGTATATTAAAGTACAGTCGTAAAACAAATAACGAAAGAAATACCCGTTCATTAAATAACAAAAATTGTTAAATTTTAGCTAAATTTCTTCGTTAGTTTATTTAAGCTGATGTTCAGTGGTTAGAAACTCTGACGATGTGAAATAAATACATTTATCGTTAAATTAACGAAATATTTTATAAATCTCCAGATGTGCTTAAAACGAACATTTCAACTGAACGTTCTTTTCTTCTATAAAAATGTTTCTGTTCCTTATGGCATTTGTTGTTGTTGTTGCTGTTGCTGTTGTTGTTGTTGTTGTTGTTGTTGTTGTTGTTGTTTTTCTGGTTGGGTGTTTAGCTGATCACCAACCTTTGGTACGCGACATTAGGGTGTTTCATGTAAAAGTCAGATGGCATGAAGTAAATTGAATAAGAATGGGCGGAGTGAGGGTAGCGAACGAGCCCTTCTTGAACATTTAGAAATTACTTCAGGTCCTCTAACGGATTTAGAATACAACGTTATTGGCTGATACATGGATAATGCAAAATCTGACGCAGGGAATGTGTATCGTATGAGTGACAGAATGCGGACGTATTCACGAAATGTAAAAGTCTGAATAATTAAGTCTAGTACTATACGCAGTATTCGAGTATAAAATGATTAAGCATTAGCTCTGCAAGTGTGCGGGGATTAGGGCAGGGGTGGAGAGGGGCTGCGTTCTACACACATAGTTATATTTAGCTATGTTGTTGTTTTTACTTGGAATTCATATTCGTTCCACAATGTCCATGCGTATGGAACACAAAAGTCAATAAGTGCTTACATGTCCGGATACCTATACACAATGAATTTCCGTTAAATATATGAAAGTATTACATTTATCGTTAAAATAACAAAATATTTATTGTATCTCCAGATGCGCTTTGAACGAACCTTTCAGTTCAATTGAACGTTTTCTTCTTTCAAAAGGGGGGAAATTTGTCAGAGATGATTTACCACCGAATATTCTACTAGCCTCCCTTGATATTAAGGAATAGGAATTAAAATAAAACCGTACTCGATACAAAATTTGTTCACGTACAGACTTCCACGGGAGATCGACGAGGACGAAAACCGGTACGTGTTTGACGTCATCGAGCGGCACGTGGCGGAGATAGCGTCTTTCCAACTGGACAAGTAAGCCATGGGCATTATGTGAAATATTTAAACATCTAGAAGGTCCTTATATAAGTGTGTGTGTTCTATGTATGCATGTTAGTGACATTGAAGCAAACACAGTCGAACTCCGATGGCCCGAACTCTCAGGGACCGGCAAAAGTACATCGAGCCTCGAAAAAATCGAGCCAAGCGGGATTGTTTAAATCGATTTTTACATCTTGTTCGAGTCAACAAGGAATTCGAGTTAAGCGAGTTGGAGCTAACGGGGTTAAACTGTAATATAAAATAAAATAATGAGTGGCATGACCATGTAATATGTATTCGTATACTGTGTAGAAGTGTTTAAATATATTCATAAATATGGATTTTAATATATGTTCAATGAGTAATTCCAATCTAGTATGGATAATTACCTCATATCATGTATATAAATGAAACATGCGTAATACCTCGCTCTCCGAGGAGGAACAGCTATTTTTCAATTATTCTTATAGCAAACATTTATTTCACAAGGATCAGTTAAGCTCTAGTAGGTAAACATAATTATCAAGCCGCTCATCAATTTTTCCAGAGTTTTGGGATTTTATCGAATGCCACCAACGATAGGACGAAAGTTCAATATAACGTCAGAGTTGTTACCTCATGTCGAAAAGGATTTCCGCAAGACGTTCTATAGGTCACCAGGTACGTTGAACGTGACGTCATTATGCGAGTTACAAGCGCTACGGTTTGGTGGATGTTCTTGTTATAGAAAAATATATAAAGTATAAACTTTGACTTGATTAGAGAGACAGTGGAGAATGAGAGATAACGAGATGAATATGGGAAATGCTTGAGGAAGAAAGCAGGGAAAGGCTGGGGCGAAAGAGGGCGGAAGGGGGAGGGGGTGATTAGAAAAGAGTATATAAGGAAATGCAGAAGGAAGGGAACCGGCGAGAGGTAGAATGCGAGATAAGTTGGGGTGTGGACGGGGGGGGGGGGATAATAGTACTGAAGGAAATAAAGAATTGAGGGGAAGGGCGATAGGGAGAATTCATGGAAGGATGTGTGCGAATGGTTAGGGGACGAACAGCGGAGAAAAGATGAAGAATTGAGGGGAGAGTAAGGATGCAGGGAAAGGTTTGGGCGGAAGAGGGGTGAACAGAATAGAAGAGAAGGAAATGAACAATTTAGGGGAAGGACGAAAGGGAGAATGCAGGGAAAGGTTTGGGCGGAAAGGGGATGAACAGAATAGAAGAGAAGGAAATGAAAAATTTAGGGGAAGGACGAAAGGGAGAATGCAGGGAAAGGTTGGGGCGGAAGGGGGATGAACAGAATAGAAGAGAAGGAAATGAAAAATTTAGGGGAAGGACGAAAGGGAGAATGCAGGGAAAGGTTGGGGCGGAAGGGGGGTGAACAGAATAGAAGAGAAGGAAATAAAGGATGAATGGGGAGGGACGAAAGGAAAATGCAGGGAAAGATTGGGGCGGAAGGAGGATGAAAAGAATATACGAAAATGAAAGGAAGAAATTAGGGGAAGGGCGAAAAGGATAATGCAGGGAAAGGCAGTGAGAATGGGGAAATGTTATTTTTGTTACACTTGCACCAAAGTAAAAATCTGTTAAAAGGGTATGGAGAAAGGTAATTGATATCTTGCAACAGCAATGATATTATAACAATTATTTAAAAACAAAGATGGGTTTATTTTAACAATTTGTCTCTTTAGTACAATTGTGTTTATCTCCTGTTCTCGTCATCCTGGCTACGTCAAGAAAGCTGCTGTATTTTATGTTCTCTACACAGCGGGTAACCTGTGTTTTTTCGGGACGTGTGAGCCACGTCACTACTGCAACACGGCGCACCCGTTCTGTGGCAGCCCTGACGTCATCGAAGCGTCCGTGATGGCATTCTTCCCCGATCGGAAATACGCGGACCGCATCTCCCTGAAGCAGCCTTGGAAACGCTCCTACCAGTAGGCGGTTTTATTCTTCTGACTCCACTTTTTCGCAGATTAAACGGTGGTTGGCTGGGTGGTTACAGCTCTTTTAGCGACGAACATAAAATAATAGCACGTATATATAGTTTTAGGATCAGCTACTAACATTGAAATATAAACAACTTTCAACTGCTGTGTAAAACCTGTAATTATGCACCAGTCAATTGTTACCACGCCCCCTCCCCCTCCCTGCCAGGACTGGGTGTATACCGAGGATAGCCGGGGAAATGGGCCGTGTTTTAACCTTCCAGGTGGCCCCGCAGTGCCGGGTGAATGCGGTGGTTTTGTCTATGCGCCAAGTATAGCGGGGAATGGACCTTACCTAGGGTCCCTGGGGTGCGGGGGCATTTGGCGGGGGGTTTACCAGCAGTTCGTCCCCACATGACGGGGATTCTGCCCGGGCTTGGCTGGACCATAAGTCAAAGTCCCCGCTATTCCCCGTACCTAGGGGGCCGTGGTTACAATTAAATGGTGCATTATGTCCGAGAAGGGGAGGTACCGTGATGCCATCGTTGAACCCTGCGAGTCCGATTGATGGTACTTAGTTTTTTATATTAAATTTTAGTATATGTGTACTGAGTTGTGGAGTGGTGTGCTGTTGTTCAATGTGTCTGGTTTGTGATTGTTTGTTTTTGTGTTCTATGTCTTTGGCGTTTACCCTGCGCCATTAAACGGGGTTTAGGTTTCCCAAAGTTAATGTATACTTTGATAAGATTTACCATTTACGTTTTTACTTTATTCGGGAGTATCGGGATGAGTGTGAGGTTGTGCACACAAACTGGTTTAAACCCCCAGTAAATTTACATTTTACTTACCGTTCCAAGCCGGTACCTAATAATCGTTGATAAACATACCTATATATATTTAGTATGTATGCACTGTGCTGTTGGTAGAGTTTTGTGCTATTCTTCCATGTTTCTTGTTTGTCTTTGGCGTTTACCCATTTAACCAGGTTTGTGTTTAAACTGTTTGCATCTGAGCTTGTTTCTGCAGTTTTCACATAAGTATTACTACAGATTGGCATGATTGAAGTCCGATATAATCGCAGATTTCTGATAGCTCCTTTAACCATACTGTTAAATGTTGACCTGGTAACTCTACGGTTTTTTATATCATTTGAAAGGTTTATTGCTTGCTGATGAAAGAATGTGCATTTGTTTTTTAACATGTATATTTTTACTCATTTTTTGAATTTAAATTTATCATTATTGAATAATTATTATTGGAATCGGTCGTGAAATGACTTAAATTTCAGGCCAAAAACAGTGCAATTGTCATATTAGTTTCTATCTAATATATATATTAACTTTTTCTTCACATAAAATAATGCAAGAGCTATATGGGGGTCAACAGACTTCCAAAATTCCACATACATGTACCTGTATTTGTGTCGGATACCTTAAAGTCAAGACATTGTCAGTATGGTTTTTATCAGCCCTATTTGTTCGTTATTTTCTATAGGCGGAACAGGAAGGCGGACTGGGAGCTAAATGACTTCAAATGCATCTCTGTCAAAAAGACGCCGCCCTATAACAACGGAAAACTTCTCCTCGATCTCATAGATGTTCACACTTTCGACTTTCTAACCGGTAAATATTTTCACACTCAGTTCGACTTTCTTACCGGTAAATATGTTCACACTCAGTTCGACTTTCTTACCGGTAAATATGTTCACACTTTCGACTTTCTTACTGGTTAATATGTTCACACTCTCGACTTTTTTACCGCTAAATATGTACACACTTTTGAGGTAAATGTGTTCACACTCGGTTCGACTTTCTTACCGGTAAATATGTTCACACCCAGTTCGACTTTCTTACTGGTAAATATGTTCACACTCTCGAATCTCTTACCGCTAAATATGTACACACTTTCGACTTTCCTACCGGTAAATATGTTCATACTTTTTAATTTCATACCGGTAAATATGTTAACAGTTCTACTTAGTAATCGATAATTATGTTCATATTTTCGACCTATAAATGCATATATATATATTCAAACGAAATGTTTACTGGAAGCTTTATTCACTCAGTCACTCAATTAATCATCCAATCATTCAATCGATTAATATTCTTCTGCTTATTATACATGCGTCTTTTCAGGGAACAAGGACCGACACAACATCGCTATGTTCCGGGAATGGGGCAACTACACCTTCCCGCTCTCTTATGACAACGGACGAGGGTAGGTACCACAACTAGTGATAATTGTATAAACCCAATCTGTATTCGTGTATAATTAATTGTTCATCACAGCTCGGTCGTAAATGCAATTTCAAACTAAGACTAATTTAGCAAGGTATAAAAATGAGCTCAGGTGTCCAAAACAACAAACCCTTGGTGCATACTTAATACACATGCATCCTTGGTGCATAGGCGAACTCTGGTACCAATGAATCCTAGGTGCATAGGCGAAATTGATACCCATGCATCCTTGGTACATAGACTAACTCTGATACCCGTGCATCCTTGGTACATAGGCGAACTCTGATACCCATGCATCCTTGGTACATAGACTAACTCTGATACCCATGCATCCTTGGTACATAGACTAACTCTGATACCCATGCATCATTGGTACATAAGCGAACTCTGAAACCCGTGTATCCTTGGTACATAAGCGAACTCTGATACCCGTGTATCCTTGGTACATAAGCGAACTCTGATACCCGTGTATCCTTGGTACATAAGCGAACTCTGATACCCGTGTATCCTTGGTACATAAGCGAACTCTGATACCCGTGTATCCTTGGTACATAAGCAAACTCTGATACCCGTGTATCCTTGGTACAAAGACTAACTCTGATACCCGTGTATCCTTGGTACATAAGCGAACTCTGATACCCGTGCATCCTTGGTACATAGGCGAACTCTGATACCCATGCATCCTTGGTACATAGGCGAACTCTGATACCCATGCATCATTGGTACATAAGCGAACTCTGATACCCATGCATCATTGGTACATAAGCGAACTCTGATACCCATGCATCATTGGTACATAAGCGAACTCTGATACCCATGCATCATTGGTACATAAGCGAACTCTGATACCCATGCATCATTGGTACATAGGCGAACTCTGATACCCATGCATCCTTGGTACAAAGACTAACTCTGATACCCGTGTATCCTTGGTACATAAGCGAACTCTGATACCCGTGCATCCTTGGTACATAAGCGAACTCTGATACCCATGCATCCTTGGTACATAGGCGAACTCTGATACCCATGCATCATTGGTACATAGACTAACTCTGATACCCACGCATCCTTGGTACATAGACGAACTCTGATACCCATGCATCCTTGGTACATAAGCGAACTCTGATACCCGTGCATCCTTGGTACATAAGCGAACTCTGATACCCATGCATCCTTGGTACATAGGCGAACTCTGATACCCATGCATCATTGGTACATAGACTAACTCTGATACCCATGCATCCTTGGTACATAGGCGAACTATGATACCCATGCATCCTTGGTACATAGGCGAACTCTGATACCCATGCATCATTGGTACATAGACTAACTCTGATACCCATGCATCCTTGGTACATAGACGAACTCTGATACCCATGCATCCTTGGTACATAAGCGAACTCTGATACCCATGCATCCTTGGTACATAGGCGAACTCTGATACCTGTGCATCCTTGGTACATAGGCGAACTCTGATACCCATGCATCCTTGGTACATAGGCGAACTCTGATACCTGTGCATCCTTGGTACATAGGCGAACTCTGATACCCATGCATCCTTGGTACATAGGCGAA
This sequence comes from Mya arenaria, assembly GCF_026914265.1. NCBI lineage: Eukaryota > Metazoa > Mollusca > Bivalvia > Myida > Myidae > Mya > Mya arenaria. The sequence goes on along the minus strand of NC_069131.1, from coordinate 66,429,527 downwards.
CTCTGATAACCAAGCATTATTGGTGCATAAGCGAACACTAGTACCCATGCATCCTTGGTGCAAAGGCCAACTCTGATACCACGCATCCTTGGATCATTGGCGAACTCTGATACCCACGCATCCTTGGTACTTAAGCGAACTCTGATAAGCGTGCATCCTTTAGTATATAGGTGAACTCTGATACCCGTGCATCCTTGGTTCATAGGCGAACTTTGATACCCATGCATCCTTGGTTCATAGGCGAACTTTGATACCCATGCATCCTTGGTATATACGCAAACTCTGAATATATACCAATGATGGACGGGTATCAAACTCTGTTTGCCGTGCATCCTTGGTACATAGGCGAGCTCAGATATCCAAGCATCCTTGGTACATGGGCGAGCTCTTAAACCTATGCATCCTTGGAACATGGGCTAACTCTGATACCCATGCATCCTTGGTTCATGGGCGAACTCTGATGTCCATGCATCCTTGGTGCATTGGCGAACTCTGATACCCACGCATCCTTGGTATATAGGCGAACTCTGATATCCATGCATCCTTGGTATATAGGCGAACTCTGATATCCATGCATCCTTGGTACATGGGCGAACTCTGATACCATGCATCCTTGGTACTAGGGGGAACTCTGATACCCACGCATCCTTGGTACATAGGCGAACTCTGATACCCACGCATCCTTGGTACATGGGCGAACTCTGATACCCATGCATCCTTGGTACATAGGCGAACTCTGATACCCACGCATCCTTGGTACATTGGCGAACTCTGATACCCACGCATCCTTGATACATAGGCGAACTCTGATACCTTGCATCCTTGATACTGAAGCGAACTCACGCATCCTTGTAACATAGGCGAACTCTGATACCCATGCATCCTTGGTACATAGGCAAACTCTGATACCCATGTATCCTTGGTACATAGGCGAACTCTGATATCCATGCACCCTTGGTGCATTGGCGAACTTTGATACCCATGCATCTTTGGTACATAGGCGAACTTTGTTGCGAACTCTGATACCCACGCATCCTTGATACATAGGCGAACTCTGATACCCATGCATCCTTGGTGCACAGGCGAACTCTAATACTCACGCATCCTTGGTATATAGGCGAACACTGATACCCACGCATCCTTGGTACGGAAGCGCATCCTTGTAACATAGGCGAACTCTGAAACCCGTGCATCCTTGGTACATAGGCGAACTCTGATACCATGCATCCTTGGTGCATTGGCGAACTCTGATACACATGTATCCTTGGTACATTGGCGAACTCTGATATCCATGTATCCTTGGTACTTTGGCGAACTCTGATACCCATGTATCCTTGGTACATAGGCGAACACTGATACCCACGCATCCTTGGTATATAGGCGAACGTTGATACCCATGCATCCTTGGTACAAAGGCGAACTCTGATACCCGTGCATCCTTGGTGGATATGCGAACTCTGATACCCATGCATCCTTGTAACATAGGCGAACTCTGATACCCATGCATCCTTGGTACATAGGCGAACTCTGATACCCACGCATCCTTGGTATATATGCGAACTCTGATACCCATGCATCCTTGGTGCATAGGCGAATTTTGATACCCGTGCATCCTTGGTGCATAGGCGAACTCTGATACCCGTGCATCCTTGGTACATAGACGAACTGCTTACTCTGGACAAAAACGCGTGTCTACTAATAACCTAATCATGTACACTATGCTGTCCATAGGTTCGGGCGGCAAGACTACGACGCCCTGTCCATCCTCGCGCCACTCCGCCAGTGCTGCCATATCCGGCATTCAACGTTTCTCAAATACCTAAAACTCTACTTGGGACCGGAAACACTCAGCTCCATCATGGAGCAAGCCCTTGCGGACGACCCTGTGGCTCCCGTGCTTCTTCCTGGGCACCTGCGCGCGCTTGATAGACGCCTGGTTACGATCCTCCGTACGGTTGCAAACTGTATAGAGAAAAACGGTGTATCAGTTATTGTTAAGGACAAATTCTGATATGAGATCTATATTTCTCTACCAACTTCTATTTCTTACATTTATCGTAGGTTGTCAAATAGGGGAAGCATGTTGCTTTACAAAAACTACGATGGCATAGAGATGACATACTTATATTTGTTTTGTTTTTAAAATGAATAACGTATCTAATTAAAATGACTTACGTGTCTCGTTAAAACGACTAAGTATCTCATTAAAACGACTAACGTTTCTCATTAAAATGACTTACTTTTCTCGTTAAAACGACTAAGTATATCGTTAAAACGACTTACGTTTCTCATTAAAACGACTAAGTATCTCATCAAAACGACATACGCTTCTCATAAAAACGACTAAGTATAACGTTAAATCGACTTACGTTTCTCATTCAAAAGAATAAGTAACTCGTTAAAACGACTTACGTTTCCCATTAAAACAACTAAGTATCTCGTTAAAACGACTAAGAATCTCATTAAAACGACTTACGGTTCTCGTTAAAACGACTGAGGATAACGTTAAAACGACTTACGCTTCTCATAAAAACGACTAAGTATAACGTTAAATCGACTTACGTTTCTCATTCAAACGACTAAGTAACTCGTTAAAACGACTTACGTTTCCCATTAAAACAACTAAATATCTCGTTAAAACGACTAAGAATCTCATTAAAACGACTTACGGTTCTCATTCAAACGACTAAGTATTCATTAAATCTACTTACGTTTCTCATTTAAACGACTAAGTATCTCGTTAAAATGACTTACGTTTCTCATTTAAACGACTAAGTACCTCGTTAAAACGACTTACGTTTCTCATTTAAACGACTAAGTATCTCGTTAAAACGACTAACGTTTCCCATTAAAACAACTAAGTATCTCGTTAAATCGACTAAGTATCTCGTTAAAACGACTAAGTATCTCATTAAATCGACTTACGTTTCTCATTAAAACGACTAAGTATCTCGTTAAAACGACTTACGGTTTCCATTTAAACAACTAAGTATCTTGTTGAAACGACTAAGTATCTCGTTAAAACAACTAAGTTTCTCGTTAATTCGACAAACGATATCGTTAAAACGACTAAGTATCTCTTTAAAACGACTTAGGTTTCCCATTAAAACAACAAAGTATCTCGTTTAATCGACTAAGTATCTCGTTAAAACGATTAAGTTTCTCATTAAATCGACTAATGTTTCTCATTAAAACGACTAAGTATCTCGTTAAAAATACTTACGTTTCCCATTAAAACAACTAAGCATCTCGTTAAATCGACTAAGTATCTGGTTAAAACGATTAAGTTTCTCATTAAATCGACTAACGTTTCTCATTAAAACGACTAAGTATCTCGTTAAAACGACTAACGTTTATCATTAAAACGTCTAACCTTTCTCATTAAAACGACTAAGTATCTCATCAAAACGGCTTACATTACTCATTAAAACGACTTACTTTTCTCGTTAAAATGACTGAGGATAACGTTAAAACGACTTACGCTTCTCATAAAAACGACTAAGTATAACGTTAAATCGACTTACGTTTCTCATTCAAACGACTAAGTAACTCGTTAAAACGACTTACGTTTCCCATTAAAACAACTAAGTATCTCGTTAAAACGACTAAGAATCTCATTAAATCGACTTACGGTTCTCATTCAAACGACTAAGTATCTCGTTAAATCGACTTACGTTTCTCATTTAAACGACTAAGTATCTCGTTAAAACGACTTACGGTTGTCATTCAAACGACTAAGTATCTCATTAAAACGACTTACGTTTCCCATTAAAACGACTAAGTATCTTGTTAAATCGACTTACGTTTCTCATTTAAACGACTAAGTATCTCGTTAAAACGACTTACGTTTCTCATTTAAACGACTAAGTATCTCGTTAAAACGACTTACGTTTCCCATTAAAACAACTAAGTATCTTGTTGAAACGACTAAGTATCTCGTTAAAACAACTAAGTTTCTCGTTAATTCGACAAACGATATCGTTAAAACGACTAAGAATCTCATTAAATCGACTTACGGTTCTCATTCAAACGACTAAGTATCTCGTTAAATCGACTTACGTTTCTCATTTAAACGACTAAGTATCTCGTTAAAACGACTTACGGTTGTCATTCAAACGACTAAGAATCTCATTAAAACGACTTACGTTTCCCATTAAAACGACTAAGTATCTTGTTAAATCGACTTACGTTTCTCATTTAAACGACTAAGTATCTCATTAAATCGACTTACGTTTCTCATTAAAACGACTAAGTATCTCGATAAAACGACTTACGGTTTCCATTCAAACAACTAAGTATCTTGTTGAAACGACTAAGTATCTCGTTAAAACAACTAAGTTTCTCGTTAATTCGACAAACGATATCGTTAAAACGACTAAGTATCTCATTAAAACGACTTACGTTTCCCATTAAAACAACTAAGTATCTCGTTTAATCGACTAAGTATCTCGTTAAAACGATTAAGTTTCTCATTTAATCGACTAATGTTTCTCATTAAAACGACTTAGCATCTCGTTAAAACTACTTACGTTTTCTATTAAAACAACTAAGCATCTCGTTAAATCGACTAAGTATCTCGTTAAAACGATTAAGTTTCTCATTAAAACGACTAAGAATCTCGTTAAAACGACTTACCTTTTCCATTTAAACAACTAAGTATCTTGTTAAATCGACTAAGTATCTCATTAAAACTATTAACGTTTCTCATTAAAACGACTAAGTATCTCATAAAATCGACTAACGTTTCTTATTAAAACGACTTTCTTTTCTTGTTGAAACGACTAAAGATATCGTTAAAACGACTTACGTTTCTAACTTAAAACGACTAAGTATATCGTTCAATCGACTAACGTTTCTCATTAACACACTAAGTATCTCGTTAAAACGACTTACGTTTCCCATTAAAACAACTAAGTATCTCGTTAAATCGACGTAGTATCTCGTTAAAACGATTAAGTACCTCATTAAAACGACTATGTACCTCATTAAAACGACTAAGTATCTCGTTAAATCTACTCACGTTTCTCATTAAAACGACTTAGTATCTTGTTAAATCGACTAAGAATCTCGTTAAACGACTAAATATCTCGTTAAATGACTAAAATATCTCATTAAAACGACTAAGTATCTCGTTAAATCTACTTACGTTTCCCATTGGAACGACTAAGAATCTCGTCAAAACGACTTACGTTCTCGTTAAAACGACTAAGTATCTCGTTAAATCGACTTAGTATCTCCTTAAAACGACTGAAGTATCTTGTTAAAACGACTAACGGTTCTCATTAAAACCAGTAAATATCTCGTTTAAACAACATAGGTGTCACGTTATATTAATATAAGCAACTTAAACAAAAAGTGTGCTTTGTTATTAGAGGTATTCAAATATCATTATATGCAAGCGAAAGATACGTAGGTCGTTTTAACGAGATAAAAAAAAACGCGCGTGTCACTTCTTTGCGACCGTAAATAACACATTCAATGAATGTATTTCAAATTTTGAAAGCTGAAGCTATTGATATGTCAAAAAATAAATTAAATTTACAATTGTATTACTTAAAATATGCAATCAAAAATAAAACATTCAAAGTATTTGTTTTTGAATTATCTCTTGTATATATAGTTTATTTTATCAGTGTTCCCTTCTACGTTGCATGTATCTAAATCGTCCTTTGTTCATTTTTCGTCTTTGTGTCGTCTGCTTTTCCTTCCGCAGATGTGCCACGTGACTCGCACGTGAGTTGCACGCGCGTCATCCATTACGTCATCAATTTAGATGCTCCACTCAGCCAACGATATAATTAAAGCTAATTTTCCATTATTGTCAGTAAATATTACTGTTCAATCAACTAACTGTCTGGAGGTCAAATATTTCGTTTGAAATCGTGTGGATATATTAATGTACTCTACTGCAAAATGTACAAAATAACATTATAACCATTGACCGTGTACAAAATGGTTACGGCAGCGTTGATATTTTTGAAATCGATTCATATAAAATATTATCAGAGGGCATTTTAAAGAAAGATGAGGCGGATGTACAGGACTTATATTTACGTGAAAAACATTTTGTAAACTTGAATTAATATTAAAAGTTCGTTCGCCTCGGGTGTCGACCATTCCTGGTTTATTGATATGTGTGTGTTTTTTTTAGTTTTGCCAAATGATAAACGTTGGTGCCTGGAGAGTGGGGGTCGGGATCGGGGCGGGTGGCCACTCAGCGATGGGTGAACTCTAATATAAATGTATTCTTGTCTTATGTACAGAACTTTAAAGGAAACCATTTTGAAGCATGATTGGTGGTCGCAATAATAACGTATTAACTGATATAACCCCGTTAAAACTCTTCAAATCGTACAGATGCACGGACTACACGCTACACGTGCGTGACAAGCATGTGTAAAATTAAACTAACCAATTAATTCATTTGCTGTTCAAACTATCCCGGGACCCCTCTCGCCTGACAGTTCAAGACAAATATCACTTTAAGGTAGTCCATCCATCGCTATTCTGATTTCTAGCCTGAGTGTGTAGATATTGCTTAAATAATTTTTATATAAGATGTGTAGAAGATGAATATCATGTATTATTTCAATGTAACAAATTCAAACAAGAAAGGCAATGGTATATCTATCTGTGGTACACAGCTAGGTAAGACTTCCAAAACTTCATTAATCTATGCAAAGTCTAAACGATGGCAAAATAAAAACTATTGCATTCTTTGTAAAATGTAATCATGAAACAAAAATATAATGAATAATTACTGTCAATAAGGAAACACAACATTATAGTCTTTATGTTTTGTAGTGTTGTATTATGGACCGGAGGCCTTTCATTTCATATAAAATTTGACTTGACTTTCATAGTAAGAGAATAAGATGCAATATAACCTTATCTTATTAATAATTTACTCTGTGTTGTATTTCTCATTTGAAATTTCCTCATTTATCCATGCATGTATTATCATATCAGAATAAGTAAAATACTGAAAACTAGACTTGACTGTCATATGGATGCGGGTTTAGATGCATATGTAGTGGGCTCGATTCCCGACCCCAAGATTGACTTTCTCATGGCCTCTCAAAATTGACAACAGTATTGATTTCTAGAAATTAACAAAACGAAAATGAAAGTAGAATTTGACTTTAATAAAAATATCTATTAAGTCAACAGCAATGCATGAAATATATCCAACAACCTCATTCTATACATTTCAAGGCACAAACGTGTATTGTATTTATTCAGCAGAAAATAGCGAATATTCGAATACCGATTTGACATTTGAATATGTGTAATATATATTTGAAATATGTCATGCTTTTCATGTTACTTAGATTTATGTTTTGTCTGTTTTCTTTTGCAGGCATTGTCAAAAAGTGTACAATTATGATACGATTAAAGATTAAAGTAAACATTTGAATACCAAACGTTCGATCGAGTATTCGAATATTCGTTCGCATTCCCAGTTTCTACCCAGGAAAAGGGCTCAAGAATGATCCACAATATCAGCTGTCTTCAAAATCGAGCTTTAGGAAATACATTGGTTTAACCTACAACTTAACCAAAAACACATTGTACCTTCTTGTTTGAGTGGTAGTTTTTTTCTATTGTTCAAATGCATTTTAACATAAAGTGCCTGTTCCATTTTGGTAACCTCCTCCTGTTACAAGCTCTTGATCTCTCGGTAACGAGTCTGCCCTTGTTGCCAAATTCTCGGAAAGAAACCTCGCAATATCTGCTTTGTTCTCATCCATTGCTAGGAAGGTATCCCATGACTGCGGCAGTGGTACATCTGGACCAGTAATCATTCTACGAATTGGGCGTCGGTTGCCGGATCGCTTGCTCCTAGCACTTGCCTTTATTGATGATTTTCCGATATATCTGTCGAATGCCACGTCTATTCTGTGTGTAGTTGTGTTAAAATACCTCAGTACACACTGCACAAACACGTCTGCATACTCTCCAAATGTAACACAGCCATCTGGTTTACCTAATGCCTGAATCATTGCATGTCCATCAATCACTATATCTGTTTTCAAAGTAGCCACTGGAAGCTCTTCCTGGACAAAGACTGCACTATCTGTAGTAAGGACCGCAAGCAGATCAGATTTGGCTGTTGGGTTCATAATTCCGCCAACTTTTGCAAGTGACAGTGGTACTGGAGACAACTCATGTTTTAATACAGATGCTATTTCGACAGTTCTGCCAGCATTAGCCGCGTTGAAGAGTCGTTGCATCAATCTTCTGTCAGCTTTTATTATCTGTGTGGTTTGCTTTGCTTTCACTGGCACTTGGTAAAGCGTGGCAAAGGTTTTCAATTTCATTTTTTTCATTGGGTCAAAGAATTGTTTTTTCTTTGAAACTAGTCTCTCGTGAGCATTTTGTAGTACACGTGCTGCACCTTGATCCCTTGCTTCAACTAGGTCCTTGGTTATTTCGGTAGTGGCTACATCTTTTGTTGCAATTGAGACTAACTTTGAGCACTCCCTTACTGGTAACACCAGGTTATTATCAGCATTATCGGTTTCAATGTCTACTTCTGTCAGTAAGTCTAGTCCTTTGCAACAAAACACGTCCCGTATGTCGAGGTATTGAAGCAGCGCTTGAACATGGCTTTCATCAAGATCTACCCGTGATCGCTGGAAGTCGGCCCTTGTAGATGTGAACTCATCTTCATCATCTCCACTAGTGTCTGTGTAGAGAGCTCTCATCTTTTGTGAGATGTTTGAGCGAAATGCCCAAGTTATACAGAACTTGTCCCGTGCTGAGTCATTGCGTGTTATTCCTATGATTCCATTGTTAAGCTTGCAGAGTTTATTTATCCACTCGGTTGCTTGGTCTGTTGGAATCTGGCTGAAGTGGTTGTTACTTCTCTTGACGACGAAATTCCCATTCATGAACTCAGTGTAAACTTCTGGTGCTCTGTTCTCCAGGTCTTTCATCTCGGCCAAATACACAGGTCCCCATCGAGCATAGTTTAGGTGGTCATACGCTGTCAGCCACGGTAACATTGCGGCGAATGCTTCAAGGTGCAACTTCCAGTTTCCTTCTCTTTCCGCACGAATAAACAGAAGCAAAATCTCAATCATATCCATATAGGTCTTCCAGAACACATACTGCTTGTTGCCAAAGAACAAAGAGTCAAACTCCTGCATCTGGCCGATCAAGTTGACATCCAGAATAACTTCATGTAACTTCGCAGCCTGGTCCATTACGTTTTGGTCATATCCAGTTATCTTTGAAGTTTTGAAGATATTAACCAGATCCGTAGATGATGCTTCCATTTCTCCAACATCTGTACTTGTGCCACCGGCCTTTTGATGTAGCCAGGATCGAAACATCGTCCACCTTAACCGCCACAAAGCCTCATACGTTAGGATATGTGCACGTACTGCTCTGTAGTACGCCTTTCCTTCCATCATGTTTGAAGTTACGTTTGGAGGATACACCCCAGCATCAACCCACACATCATCAAGACCAGCTGATTCCATGTGTTGTCCAATTGCTTTCAAAAAGTTGAAGCAGACATGGAGGCCACCAAGTCGGAATATGACGTTTTTATACTTCTCTTGGTTCGCCCATGTTAGCTCTATTCCTTTGGCATAGAGAGGCTGGTCACCAGTGATAACAGTATGTGTTTGTCCTACATGATTTGATATTGCTATAAATCTATCGATAACCGTAGTCAGCGTATCAAAGTCATCTGCAGGGGCCTGCAGGATTGGAAGCATTCCAATGGTAGTCATCGGTGGACTTGCTTGACTGGTCGATTCATTAAATGCTCGCCATGCTGGAACTTTCTGCTCTTCTGTGTCAGTCTGTCTTCTTAGAAGCCACACAGTGTCCTCTATACGGGCCTGTTCACATTTGACATCTATCTCAGTGAACCATCTGTCCGTATTTATTTCGTCAGCGGTTTGCACTGGTTGAGGTCTACTGCCATGCGGCATCTTTGCTCTGTGTAACTCGTGGAGACTCTTCAAAGCGTCTGTGTTACAACTTCTCTCTAAGCTAGGTGTGCTGTCATCATCCGCGATTTGTAATGGATCTAATTCTGCTGCGGTTTGTCGCTGCCACACAACCATCTGCGTACTATGGAACGTGTTTCGCCCATCCAATGTAGACTCCAACACATCTATATTGTCACATGAACAATGTACAAAAACCCCACGCTCGATATTACTTGGAATATAAACTCCTCCATTTTGAATATACTTTTCCAGAATATTGTTAGCTATGGCATTATCAATCCGTCTGATTGTAGTGATACCAACTGTATGATTAGCAGCATGAAATAGTTCAACTAACGCCTTTGAGCGTGTTGCTTGATGCAGGGCAAGACCTAAGCCTACATGTTTTGGTGTAAGCTTGGTTCCATTAGAAACACCAAAAATAATATCCTGTGCAATACTGCAAACTTTTCGATTTGCAGATGCATTAATGGCATCATCATCTCCATCTAACAGGGCCATACCACCAAAAAGCAACCTAAGAAATATGTACAGACTATCTGGAATGATCTTTTCAATGTGTTCATCATCAAAGCCTGAACAAATTGAGTCGTGTCCAGGCATTTCATTTAAGTCGGTTCTTATCTTCAGGGCCGCATGGACTATTTCTTGCAGAATCGTATTTTCGCAAGGTAGTTCAAGCACGACTGAATCATCACCTGAGGTGTCTGTCTCTGAGCCTGAATCAGACAAAAATGTTTCAAACTGTTTTCTTGATTCTTTTGTCAGTGTCTGAGAAATGACTTTGTTCGTTTCACATGCAGGGTACAATAGCAGCGAAGATTGTTTATCTAACGGTCTTACCAACTGTCCCTTCTCACCAATCGTCCGTTTCACGTCCTCATAGAATGACTGCTTTCGTGTCTGATATTTACTTGGTACACTCTTGCCTGATTCCTGTTTTCTTCGGCAATAACTACTCCACACTGTATTCATATCATAAACATGACCACGAGAAAACCCTTCTTCCAGGACATGTTTGAGCTCTTTCATCACTTCATCTTCAGGTTCATCTAGAGTGTCTATCGTTATAGATTTGCGTCTGAATTTTGATAAACATTTCAAGTGATATTTGCCCTCAGACGCTATTAAATCGTTAACACCTGCAAGACGAACTCTCATAACATTGTCATTCTTCGAAAGTTTAAGGACATTTTCAGATAATTTGAATGTAGTAACACTGTTCAACTGTTTAACATTGTCAGATTGACAAAACATACAGCGATTAAAGTCAACAGCATGTACTTTGGCTCTGGTTGTAGAAGTAGAAGGGGTACATGTTTCAGGGGTACTATGACATTGTTCATCCGGTTGCTTACTTTCAGGCTGTTTGAACTTATTTTGCAAACGACTAAGCCTTTGCTTTGAGGTATATGAGCTATAACAACTATTATGCCACTTAATTTTATTTTGGTCTGCCCATGTGTCTGTGTCAAGTTCAGTGGTTCTGTCTATTACCTCTATGTTGTCAGTGTCCTGCAAGCTTTTTCTGATTTCGGACACTTCTCTGATCCGCTTTTTGCCATCCACTGTTCCGATACGCAACACTCCCCCTTTCTCTTGGCAAATTATGCAACGGTCAAATGATGTTCCCGATGAACGTCGCTTGATAGACACAACTGGATTGACCTCCATTTTTCTGAAATGATAAAATACAGGATATTAAAGTTCACATACAGACAAACTATGACACAAACAATTAAAGATTTCGCCAGTAAATATAGCATGCAATTTTCGTCCTTAAATTAAATTCATTCTTAAACCCTTTAAAAGCTATACAATATCAAATTCTCCCTTTTATAAATTATTTGCTTTTGATTGACACTTTAATATTTTAATTATCATAAACATTTAACTAGTGCTATTGTGTATACTATTTACCTGCAGTCCTCAATAGTTGTATAAACGTACTTGCGTTCTGTAACTGGACATGTTTTCTGATCTCTTCACAGCTGAAAATATACAAAAAGGTAATTACCAAGATGTAAAGACTATAGTTGACTACTTATCACAACAAACACCTGTCCAATGAGAAACTGATACCAAAACAACTCCATTGAGATTGTGTTTATAAATCGTATTAAAGAACGAAATACTAATGGTGCGAATCACAATAAATAGTAATCGTAATTAAGAGCGAAATACTAATGGTGCGAATCGCACAAATTGCGAAAAAATTGAGCTACAGCGATTCCCCCTTGAAATTAGTTTTTCTGTTGCTCAATTATATAGAGAACTTAACAGATACATAGTGTATTAGGCAATACACCCAGGGATAAAGTATATAATCAACCAGGACTGTAACTTACAGTGAAAGGGACTATCAGGTCACTGCAATGTTTATGTAGGCTAAATGGCAAACTTCTATACAAGGGAAGTAACTTGGTTTTAACTAGGCGAATTATAACAAGGTGGGATAACTCCAAAAAAAAATGTTCATACTTGTTTGAATGAACCTTTCGCAAAAACACATATACTTAAAATATAAGGCTGTTGTCAACATAAAATAGTGAACATTTATAATACCAGGAGACGTCAATGAGTTATGCATGTGCGTAATCTCTATTCTGGTTTATTTTATTGCCATGGCAACGTTCACAGTTGCAGATTTTTCCATCCTCACTAATACACTTGTGTGTACCAAACAGCATAACAAAGGCAAATAATTCTTGATAACACATAGATGTTGTTTTATTTGCTAATTTCCGTGTTTGACCTCGAAAGTACATTGACCTTGACCTTATTTGACTTTAAAAGTTGGCCTCACAAAAGCTATATGTTCATAGAACTGATATATATTTTTAATAAAAAAACATATTTATTAAATAAAACAGATATAAGATATGCAAAACATAAGTCATTGAATCAGCAAACCTGGGCAATGTTTTGTGCTTTGTTGGTAACCATAGTAACCGACATCATTCTAGTGCCCAATTTTGCTGAAACCAAAGATTATACAATGGGCTGTTTTGTATTACCTTTAAACACCAATATAAAGATGCATAAAGCTAAATAAAAAGAAAACATATTATGTATACTAAAATTTTCGAGTATGTTTCGCTTGTTGACCTTTAAATGACCTTAACCCTACCTTTTGGAAACATTGTTGGAGAATTTACTAGAAAGCTATATATACAATGATAATATAGAACAAAATATAAGTTGATAAATATAAGCGTTTTAAAGTTAAACGACATCGAGTAAGACAGGTAGAGTTTCAATAAATTTTGCACTTACTTGACCCTTGACCTAGTTTCTCACCTTCACATTCGATTTTGTCAGTGGCATTGTGTGGAGTCACACACAGCTGATATTGGGCAATACGATTATGAAATTGAATCAGTTATACTCTATGATGCCATGGGCCGTCAAAAATGAGCGACTTTTCCGCTTATGGTCTCCCGACGTAACACATTGACTTGAATTGACTTATTATTGCACTTGAATGACCTTTGACCTATATAATTGTTATTGATCCATGTACAAATACTGGTAATTAATACACATTATATACATAAACTATATGTAAAAGAAAACAACATCGGATTTTTTAATTTTACAACATTTGGATTTTTCAAGATTTTGGTGTCAAGTTACCCCACCCACTTTAAGCAGTAATTGTGCATGTAAATGATGCATCAAAATATTAAAAAGTATATATTTACTGATAGAGGAATATCTCATCCTTATTTTGGTAAAGTCTGGCTGTATAAATAACATAAATAACGAAGATATTGCAAAACTATTGGCCATAAATTATTATATTTTTTAAAAAATCACCCTTTTTTGGACATTCTCATTAATATTCATGAGTATACAAATTAGGTATATAAAATTTAGTAAGCCTAAGCTTCATTTTGATACCAGTTGGGTTATTGTAAACCTAAAACTGACAAAGATATGATGTTTTTTCAATTACCATGTACATAAAGTGCACTCAGTTGACCTTTGACCTAATTCTGAGCATATAGGGCCAAATCTCGGATGGCATGGGGCAGTTTCAGATTGCTAACATATCATATAGTTAAGATATAGCATGCATGCCAAATTCTACTCTCCGATGCCATGTACCGTCAAAAATAAGCGACTTTTCCCCTTATGGACTCCCGACTATATTATGGTCGGTCGGTCGGTCCGTTGCAATTTAACTTGTCCGGAGCATAACTTAAAAACTACTGGATGGAAATGGATTAAACTTCAAACAATGGTAGAGCATAATGAGAGGAAGTGCAATGTACAATAACCATAACATTATTTCAGCTAATTACCGAGTTATTGTCCTTTGTTACTTTTTTCCTGTCCGGAGCATAACTCGAAAACTATTGGATGGAATTTAATAAAACTTCATACAGTGATAGATCATAATGAAAGGGAGTGCAGTGTACAGGAACCGCAATTCTATTTCAGCTAATTACTGAGTAACTGTCCTTTGTTACTTTTTTTTGTCCGGAGCATAACATGAAAACTATTGGATGGAATTGAATAAAACTTCATACAGTGATAGATCATAATGAGAGGGAGTTCAGTGTACATGAATCATTACACTATTTTAGCAAATTACAGAGTTATTGCCTTTTTCTGTTGTTTTTTTGTCAAACTTTGATAGTAACTTGAAAACTACTAGATGGAATTTCATAAAACTTCAAACAATGATACATCATAATGAAAGGCGGCGTTCGGGGGTATTAATTACCTTCAGTGATAGCTCTAGTTATACAAAACAAAACATTCAGCGATAATAGATATTTGCCCAAAAATAATCATAGTTCAGCGACTCTCGGAAGATTATAACGTAAATGGACCCTGAGTGGTCACTTTCAGAAACATTTAATGTCGATCCTAAAATCTATCAAGTTTAAAGGCAGTTTTTTGTGGGTTTTTTACAATGAAAGTATTGTCATCAAATTGCATACCGCTAGATTCAGCGCTTAGACATGGTTCATAGTCATCATGATTCTGAAATCCTATCTGCTTCGGACTTGATGATGCCAATGGTTCAGTTGGAAATGGGTTAGAGGTCGTACTGTTGTTGCATTCTACCGACTCTCTAGCATTGAGATTCTGCGAGCTGATCGAGAGGTCAATGTCTTCCTCATCAATTACATTGCATGAGCGGAGAAGAAGTTATTTGTGTATAGCGTTTGGATTGAACGGATGAATAGCCCATCTTTTGCTCTCTGCAAGTCTGCCTCTCGTCTTACGTGCCACAATGTTCCATGGCCCAAACACGTCTACGCCAACTACAGTGAAAGGAGCCCCTGGTTACTCTGTCCGAAGGTAGTTCAGCCATTCTTTGCCCTTGGAATTTTCCTCTAAGTTTTCTGCAGACAACACATTTATGAATTATACTTGAGACAAGTCTCTTTGTTCCGATGACCCAGAAACTGTTGTTTCTTAATGTAGCTTCTGTAATGAGCCTTCCTTGATGTTGTTTTTTTTTCGTGAAAATATCTCACTATCAATGAGGCTACATGTGACTTTTTTGGTATAATTGCTGGATGTTTGATGTTGCTTGAAATTTCTGCTTTACCTATGCGCCCTCCAACTCGAAGAATAGCATGCTCATCTATGAACGGGCTCAGGGAAGAAATACTACTGCCTGCTGGTATGGGTTCATTTCTAGAAAGCAGTTTCATTTCTGTGCCATACACATCGTTCTGTATGGTGCTGATCACAAAAATTTCTATGAGTCTGATAAAGGCAACATCGTTCATTGGAGTGTTGTCGTCACTTTTGAGCGAGATGCATGCCCTTTTCAAGACAGTAAGGGCTCTAATCAATGACTGCCATATAGAGAATTTCTCAAACCTAGATGATATGTTTTCCGTTTCAACAGTTTTCTTCACCTTGATGTCTGGTCGGATCTCGCAGTCTTCACCTGGGTTTAACAGCTAGGTTAAAGGTCTCACTGGAACTCTGAATATCTGGTATTGTCTAACCATGCTCTGAAGATAGACCTCCTTTAATCCAAATACTGTTGCTAATGTCTGGCAAAATGAATGCACACCTGGTGGATATGTCAGCAGGGTTTTCGTCGGTATGAATATATCTCCATTGTTTGGGTGTAGATATGTTCAGAATTCGTTCCACTCGATTGCTGACATACGTGTAGAATCTTCATGTCTTGTTGCATACGTAACCTAAGGCAACTTTGCTGTCAGTGAAGAAGGTCATTGCATCCAAAGGAATGTCTAATTGAATTGAGATAGTTTCTGCAATTTCTGTAGCTAACACAGCAGCACATAATTCTAGCCTTGGAATGCTGTGTCCCTTCGAAGGAGCCAGTTTTGCTTTTCCATGCAAGAAACCTGATGATGAATGCCCATCGAAGTGTGATAAGTTCAGATACGATACAGCCGCAATAGCTTTCTCTGAAGCATCTGAGAAGATCCAAACAGATACTTTTTTTGCCAGACTGAATGAGAACAAAGTAAATGCTCGAGGTATAACTATGGTCTCCAAATTCTGAAGACTTTCTCTCCATTCTTGCCATTTCATTTAATGGTCATCCTTGCGGTGTTGCTTCACGTAACAGTATCTTCCCAGTAATGGTAATCGGGGCGATGAATCCAAGGGGGTCGTAGATGCTATTCAACATTGAAAGTACCCCTCTCCTAGTGAATGGTTTGTTTTCAACTTCAACATTTTTTAGGTCCCAAGCAACTCCAAGGCTTCTTTGAGTTGGTAAGATGTCTGTTCTAAAATCGAGAGACTTCAGATCACCTCCTAAGTCTTCAGTAGGAAAGACTTTCAATACTTCTAAGTTATTTGAAGCAACTTTGTGAAGTCGAATGTTTCCCCCTTCTCTCAATGCAGTTTTGGTTGTTTTCATAAGCTCTATAGCTTGATCAGCTTTTGGTTTGGATGTCAGGGCATCATCCACGTAAAAATTTCTGTTTAAGTCTTGTACCTCTTTGTCTGCATTCTGAACAGACTTCCGTAACCCATATGTTGCGACCGCCAGAGACGCACAATTGCCGAAAACATGCACACACATTTTGTACTCTATCAGATTTTCTTCTTATTATTGTTCCTGTACCAAAAGAACCTAAGAAAATCTCGATGTTCTGGCAATACCCTAAATCTGTAGAACATCTGTTCTACATCTGCAGAAACAGCAACTTCGTCCTTGCGGAATCACATTAGAATCTCTAGTAAGCTGTTTATCATGTCTGGACCAGACATTAAAACATTGTTTAAGGAAATCCCTTGGTACACAGCAGAAGAGTCAAAGACGCCTCTGAGTTGGCCAGGCTTATTCCGGTGGTAAACTCCGAAAAGAGGTAAGTACCAACACTCACTCCCTACAACAGGGGGGCAACTTCAGCTGCACCACTGTCTATTACTCTGCTCATGATGTTTACAAAATGTTCTCATTTTAAAGCTTCTTTTTTCAGACTAGAATCTAAAATTTGAGCTCGTCGCCATGCCTGTGCTTTGTTATTCAGCAGTTGCTGCCTATCAGCTTTGAATGGAAGTGGCGCTGACCATATTCCATCAGATTCTAATCTCATCTCTTCTTCCATTAGTTGTAAAAATTGCTTGTCTTCAATGTAAGATCCAACCTGATTATCATTCACGGTTCGCATTAACACCGAGTCTCCTTTAAAACACTCCTTGAGATTCAAATTGTATTGACAAGGCTGTATGCATGTTGTGTGTCCCTCAGCTTTCACGTATGTCTTATTTACAGATACTAAGTCTGGCACATGCATTTGACCTGAACAGATTTCTCCAACTATCACCCAACCAAGGGGTAGCTTTTGTGCGAAGGGCATGCCTTTACTGCCAGTCATTAGTTCCTGGATGATGTGATGAATTTCTGGTAGGTCTCTACAGATTAAAAGCTCTATCTTGCTATCACAAATTTCTGGTATCTTGTCGGCTAGTTGACTCAGATGCTCATAAGCCTTTGCAACTTCTGGGGTAGGAATTTCAGATATTTCGTTTGGAATATCATTGCATTCAGTAACAAGGGGCAACTGAATGTCGGTTGAACCGTCTACAGATCGAACACAAAAATTATCTGATCGTCGCCCATACTTTGTGGTGCGCCCAGAACACGAAGACAATGTGTATGAAGAAACATGACCATTAATATTCAACTGATCAAACAGTTCTCGAGTAGCTAATGTCCTATAACTTTGATCGTCAATTATGGCATATACTCTTGTTCAGTAAATGCTTTCAGTTTGCTAATTTCTTCTTTCATCGCCGCTTTTTTCTCCTAATATTTCCACCTCCTTTCTATTATCAATTCAACGAATTTGCTTGTTTTATTTATTTTTAAAGGAATAACAGGCAGCATTAGATCAACCGTTCGAGAGGTGTTTTCCTGGGGGTCTGATGACGTTATCCTTGGGTGTGCAAAATCCACCCCTATCCGACCAGGCGGCTAAACCTCGGCAAGACAGGCGGTTTCAACCGTCTTACCCCTTGCGCGGGGGCGGATTTTAATCTATTTTCCATTGTTACATCGATGTGTGATCTCCGTGGATATCATAACGAATATTACGACCGTGATGGTCGTATGTTTAATTCATTTTGGATAGATGAATATCGGACACATGCATGGACAGATAGTTAAGTAATGCACATCCATTACCATATGTGTTGGACTCTCATATATATATTGTAGTATATAGTGAAAGAGTAGAAAGGGAATTACCATCGCTTTTCGCTAAATGGAAACATAGCCGACGACGATTGGCTCCGAGACTGTTAGAACTTGTCGGCTATACGTGATCATTTCATTTGGATGATAAACTGGATTATAAAAACGGTTGAATAACAAACTGCATCATGAAGACGTTACAACCCTAAAAAAACGAATCTATTGCTCTTTTTGTAAAAGATGGTTATCGGAAAAGCATACCACAGGCCATTTTAAATCAAAGACGTATACAACCCTACGATTGTTTCGGACGGTTGAAGAACTGTTCTGAAAGGAAACCTAAAACTCAGAAAAAGACAGTAGATGAAGACACCTTTGTACTTACGGGAGAAACGTTGATATACTGCAGCCAACGAAATGAGCATGAGAAAATGGATGATTATAATCGGGACAAAACTGAATCCTATGAACCGAACCAAGCCGCATCCTACGAACAGTTTACAGCTACACAGCACTCCCCAAGGTCAGGACAATTGGCCCGATGTTCCGCAAAACCAGCCAGGTCATCCAATAATGACGGCGATTGGGACTTTGTAAGCGTTTTAATGGAAGAAGAGCCTCCTGCAACAGTCCAACCGCCGGCATATCAACCTATATATATTAACGAAGAACCCTCGATGGATTCAATACTCAGAGCGACTTTCCGCTTGACCTTCTCAGCGGTATGTTTATTGACTCGCAATGTAATGATGATCACCTGAATCAAATGTCTTTTTTGAAATGTAGTAATTGTAATCCGGCTTTATACATGCAGTACAAGGACTGGTAGAATGATATGATACATGTAGAACACTCAAGATATGGATCCGAAGTGCATGCTATTATTGCGATCTTATTTTGAATTTTTAAAAAATTCTTTAAAAAAAATTAGTTTTCCAAAAATGTGTCCCGGTTGTCAAGGTGATAGTTTATCACAAACGTATCATACCTTCGTAAACAAGACTTAAAACAACAGCTGGACTTATACTTAGAGGCGGTTCTCAAAGAAGTGGATGAACTTAACATTTTGATCAAATGGAACGATGTGGTGCCTGTCGTCGATATAACTCCTAAAGAACTTGATATATATTAACTAAACATTTACTGTCGACATTGGCGTGACACGGACATAAACGATAGAGTGGAAAACAGAAATGAAAAAAAAAATGATAACTCAGTTGATGTTGTTGGAAAATAGACTTTTGCTGACTTGAAAATGTGTTCTATGTTGTTTGCTATAGTTGTGTATTTTTGAATTGCATGTTGTTTTGTTTTTATCATATTCAGATTTCATATTATTTTTTATATACCTTGTATACATGTCTTTTCTCTCTCATTTAGTTGGTGTTGGTACGAAATAATATACGAATAAAATGCTGTAAACGGTATTTGAAAATTTGTATTGTTTTATAAACAATTTTCCGTTGTGACGGTACACATAAAAACGTTGTCTGTTTATAAATCTCATTTGGATACATAACTCGACATGGAGAGTGTCGTTCAACTCGAAACGGATTCTACGGTGCAAGTCAGTTATTGTCTTTATGTTATACAAGAAACGCTATGCTAATTTTAATTGAATATCTAGTATTGTATAACAATAAATAAATAATGAGTACATTCTCCATTAGAGTTGCGTATGAAAATGTGATTTATATAAATGACACTGGTTTTAAATTGCATTGTAGGACCTAGCAATGGTGGAGAGTTTCAACTACTAAAGCACGCTTAAGGAGCGTTCACTAAACTTATAAACGACTACTTTTTGTTATTTTTTTTTTGTTTATTTCAGTCACATTTTTAAGCATAGCAGTCAACAGTTCGATCTTATACGGTAAAGTTCAGAAAAGTGAATCGATTATTACAAAAGTTTCTTCCTCTGATAGAACCAATGACTCTTCAGAACATTACCCCCTATCATAATAATTGTCAAACTATCTTAAACAGTGTTAACTCGCAACAATCTATATTCGTAATCATTTCTTAACAAGTGACAAGTCAAATCCCTACACAATCCATAATTTTAAACAAGACAAGTACTTGTAAAATCTATAACTTCTGAAATAATTATAACATTCTATAATTATTACATTTTCATATCAGTTCTCTGAATTAAAGAATCATTAAGTCATAAAGGATACTTTTATAATCAACAAAATCTATTATTATCCCCCCCCCCCTATGAAATAGGGAGGGGGATATTGAAATGGCGTTGTCCGTCCGTCCGTCCGTCTTTCCTTCCGTCCGTCCTTCCTTCCGTCACCTGCGTTTTCTCAGTAACTAGGCGGTATAATTTCATGAAACTAAAAAATAAATATGTACCACTATACAAGAATGATGCCCGTCCAAAAAAAAATTGATTGGTCAATTGTCCTTGGAGTTACATGTATTGCCCTTGATTTTTTGAAAAATGCACATTCACAGCCATTTCTCAGTCACTAGCTGGCAGAATTTCATGAAACTTAAAATAAATATGAATTACTATACTGGGATGATGCCTGTTCATATTTTTTTTTTGGATTGGTCAATTGTACTTGGAGTTATTGCTCTTTATTTTTTGAAAAACTCTCATTTACAGGCATATCTCAGTAACTAGTTGGTAGAAATTCTTGAAACTTGAAATAAATATGAACCAACATACTGCGATGATGCCTGTTTATTTATATTTTGGAATGTGTAATTTCTATATGAGTTATTTGCCCTTGATTTATTAAAAGATCCATGTTTGCAGCCTTTTCTATGCAACTAGCTGGTAGCTGGTCATGACACTTAGAATAAATTAGAACCAACATACTGTGATGATGCCTGTCTATTTTTTCTTTTGGATTGGTCAATTTTCCCTAGAGTTATTGCCCTTGATTTATTAAAAAATCATTGTTTGCAGCCGTTTCTTAGTAAAACCGATGTGCTTATCTTATTCTTTCTGAGATTTTTTTTAACCTTCAAGCACAAACAAGCCATCAAGCACAAACAAGCCATCGTTGGCGGGGGATATCTTTTCACTGAAAATGCTTGTTTAAAGAATAAATCAGTTTGAACATTCATTATTGTAAAAACAATTAAACTTATGATTTTATTTCTAGTTGTTGAGTGAACAAAACAAACTATAAAAAGGCAGTAACCTTAGTTTAAAAATCCCTCCTTTTTTACAATGTATGTGTAACTTAACCTTTTACAACCCAATTTTTCAAATGGTTATATAATTAATTATATGACATACAAAGACAAATTCTAATTTTCTATCCACTGAATTGTCCCACATTATGAACATAGAATACTTCAATTAACTGTAACACATAGTAAATAGACTATATATTCTCTTCTCGCCAACATGAAATTAATTTCAGTTTAACAAAATAAGACAATATTAGTGATCAATGACAATGAATTATACCACTAAACTATGATACATTTACATTGATATATTCTTGAGAATACTTTTAAATCAGACAACATACACATGTTGTTTCAATATTACACAATATATTCAAAGTAAATCAATGATATGAGTTACAAAAAATATGATAAATGGTGTTCACTGATTTCCTTATCATACAGTTTAAATGACTACACAAACAACAATCATTGAATGCAATTGTTTTTTAACTCACTTGATGTTTTATACATATAATTCTTTCAAAATAACACAGACATTAATGCCAAAATATAATGTATGGAAAGAAATGCAATTTACATACCGGTACTAGATAATACCAAATTTATGAACATTCCAAATAGAGTTACAAACCTTTTGAAAAACAATTATCACACATCAATATCTGCCATAGGAAACATCATGAACAATTATTTTAAAAAATATTTCAGACTACTTTTATAAAATATTATGTTTCTAAATATGGTTCAAAATGATTCATTCATTAAAGATGAACTTTAAAAACAAGATTTTCTTACAGCACCAAAAATAATATTCAAACAATATTATCCCACATAACTATTTTACAATGTTTACAAATGCAGTTAAAAGTACGTAGTTTTGTTGCTTCCATGTTGTGAGTTCCATCTTTTCCTGCTTAGTCGATAATTGAGTGAGTGAATTAATGAATAAAGTTCTATCTGAGCCTTTGGTGGTAACATAGGGTTTATTATGCCCCTTAACACTGTTAGCCACATGAATGACTTAAAACCTTAAAATGTTTATGTAATATCGGTGGATCTCTTCCTTTAAACCGCAAAGTTTATATACATTACAATGATGAATTATGGTTGCTCTGGGGATTATTATGCCCCTTAACACAACAACCATATATGAATACATTTAATTATCCCTTAATTTACACTAAAATTTTCTCAGAATCATCACTCAAAATGTATTACAGATATGTGCTAACATTGTAAGTATTATGCACATTTTTCTATGGGACACAAAGGTGTGATGGGTCTCTCGTTGATCGATTCTCCAACTCGAACACTTGCCACACGAACTCGTCCATTGACCTCGGGGTAGGTATCACCGACTCGACCAAGACGCCAACAACCACGAGGTTGATCAGGATCCACGATTAACACATCGTCTCCTACTGACAAGTTGTCTTTCTCTTGGAACCACTTCTTCCGGCTGCCAATGGCTGGAAGAATCTCTTTAAACCATCGTTTCCAGAAATGGTTGACTATTTCTTGTACTCGGTGCCATCTTTTCTTGTGATCATATACGATGTCCTCTGCTTCTTCAGGTGCAAACTCACCTAACTGTCCATGTAGGAAGTGATTGGGTGTCAGGACTGTGGATTGGAACTCTGATAAGACAGTGGACAGCTGTTAATCAATCCTTCAGCTACGATAAATGCAGTTTGCAACTCTTCATCAGTAACATCTGCACCACTCAAGATTCTATACACTGCTCTTTTTGCACTTTTAATCATAATTTCATGAATACCTCCAAAGTGGGATGCAGACGGAGGGTTGAAATGCAACTGCATGCTTTGGTCTGCTGTCTTGGCTTTAACTTTATCTTTGTCTATTTGACCATATAGTTCTTTTAGTTCACGACGTGCACCAACAAAGTTTGTTCCATTATCAGAAATCTTTCCACGTCTACTTTTGAATCGGCAAAAGGCATTCAGAAATGAATCAGTGTCCAAATTTGTTGCCATTTCTAGGTGTACTGTTCGGCTTGATAAACGTGAACAAACACAAATATCTCTTCGGTATAGATTTCCCTCTACCTTCTTTTGTGAGGAATGGCCCACCATAGTCCACGGAGGTGTATGCAAATGCTCTTAATGTCTTTTCTGTCCTTTGTTTTGGCAATGGGGCCATAATTTGCTGACTTGTTCTTGATTTCAGTAATCTGCATTTTCGGCAATCTTTTTCAACTTCACGTATTTCCTCACACCCTGAGATCAACCAGTATTTCGTTGACAATGCAGCTAATGTTTAATTTGTACCACAATGTCCATTTCGTTCATGAAAGTGCTTCACAATTAACTTTGTCACAGGGTGCCTCCTTGGCAATACAACTGGACACATTGTATTGAATGGTAATTCCTTTGAAAATTGAAGTCTAGTGTTACTTCTTATCAAACCATTTTCATCTAGCACTGCATTTAGAGACACAACTTTGCTTCTGCTTGGTACAGGTTTTTCACTAAGTAATGCTGAGTACTCATTTGGGAAAGCTTCTTTCTGTGCATAAAGAATTGTATCTATTTTCAGCTCTGTTCAGTTTATCATATGTCAGTATATCACTTTCAGATTTTCTTAGTTCTACAGTTTGTGATGAATCTATTCACCCATGCAAACACTCTGAGCATTCTTGTCCAACTTGAGAAATGTTTGGGCTCTAGTCTATCATTTATTTGATTTTTATCTTGTATCAGGTATGAGTCTGTGGATTTAGCCTGATATTTCTTTTTCTCAGTATCATCACACTGTTGTTTTCTTTAAATCCTTTAGGCCACAGGTCTGGCTGTTCATGAAGAAGTTCAGGTCCTTGCCACCAAAAGCTGCAGTTAACTAACTTATCAGCTGATAAGCCTCGAGATCCAATATCTGCTGGGTTCTTATCTCCTGGGACATGATACCAATTACATGGTATGCTGTTTTCATGGATCTCGCCAATACGGTTTGCAACAAATGGTTTGTAATGTCTACTTTGTCCTGTGATCAAGTGGAGAACATTTTCACTGTCAGACCAAAACATCATGTTACTGGAAGTCACTTGCAGCGTCAAACCAACAGTTTTAGCTAATCTTACACCAAGAACAGCTGCCATTAACTCAAGTCTAGGAATGGACAATGCAACAAGTGGTGCGACTCTTGTTTTAATACACACAACTTGTTTTACTACACACAAATCTTACTGTGATCCTTTCATCGTTTCGATTTTATGACGAACATAAGTCACGGCAATATATGCTTCTTTAGATGCATCTACAAATGTGTGAAGAACTGTTCAGTCTCTGTAAAACATAGACATCTTGGCACTTCTATATTGTTCAAATAGTGTGTGTTTGATACCCAGTCAATGATTTCTTTTTCTAAAACTTGAACTACTTTATCATCCCAATTACAGTTGCACAACCATAATTTTTGCTTGAGAATTTTCCCTATTACAACATATGGTGATATGAAACCTAAAGGTTCAAAGAGATTAGCAACAGCTTTCAGCAAATTTCGCTTGGTAACCTTGTACAGTGTATCCTCTTTCTTTGCACTGAATGAAAACATGTATGTATCTCCATCCAGGACACACCTAAAGCTTTAGTTTTAGGCAAATAACCAGTTTCAAGGTTGATTTCAGCGGCCCTATCTCTGGCTGGAATATTTTCTAAGACTGTAACTGAATTCTTGCATACATTCCAGCTTTCAAACACAGTTGTGACAGTCTTCTTCACTGCCTACGGAGTCTATTGAATCATCCATGTATGTTGACTCAATGACAGTTGTTGCTTTAGCTGGGTATTCATGTGCAAAAACGTCTAGCGTTAGCCTGAGAAACCATTTGAGCCAAGAATGGGGACGCATTTACACCGAAGACTAAACGAGTGAATTCATACTCAGAACCGTATTCTGTGATACTTTCTGTCTGATTCTACTATGCCCACCTGCAGATACATTTCACTAATGTCACATGCTATAGCTATTTTGTGAAAACGTAACAGAACATCAAACAAGTCATTTTGTAGCTTTGGACCAGTCTCAATACAGTCATTCAATGATATGCCTTGAATTTTCGCTAAAGGGTCAAACACAATGCGTACTTTCGTTGTTTCTTTATGCATTCGAATAATAGGAAAATGTGGCAAATGCCACTTGTTCTCAACTTTTTCTTCTTTTGAGACTTCTTGCAAATAACCCTTGTCTAAGTAACTGCTGATAGTGTTTCTATATAGCATTTTCACTTGTCTTTCTTCTTTTTCAAGCCTCTTTTCAGTACTGAGTAATCGTTTGTGAGCCATTTTGTAATTGTTTGGAAGGGTTAAATGTACATTTTCTGGTTTCAAAGGAGTTTTCACAGTATAGCGAACGTCATTATAAGTCATTGCTTCTTCTGAGCTTCTTAACGAAGTCTTTTCTGATTGAGAAAGTGGCATTTTCTCTTTGTTTACACCATAACTGTCTATTTCCCAGAAATTTCTTATCATCACATTCAGTTCTGCATTCTGTTACGAAGAAGTTAGTTATGTTTCATCTGCATCACTGTTTACCTTGCCAACGTAAATCCAACCCAAAGGTGTCAATCTGGCTATCGGTTGACCAGGTGCACCACACACTTCTCTCAGACAAGAGTGAAAATTTGCAAAGTCAAGACCTATTAGGAGATCTACTTTGTTGTTTTTTCCTATTGCTGGAAAATGAATGTTTTTCAAATGGTCAAATTCGTAAGAATGTTTTTGCCAGTCAATAGTTTTTAATGAGCCAGTTACATTGTCAATTACAAATGCTTCAATACTGGTGGTTTCATCACTGAAATTAATACCTATTACATTAAGATGTACAGTCATAGTGTCGAAAGTTTCTGTTATGCCATTTAACAAATTCACTTTAACTTTCTCTATTTATCCTTGTAATCCCAATGGTGCGGCCAAGCTACTGTTCACAGAAGTTTTTTTGCAACCATCATCCAAAATTGCATTTACATTCATTTTTCTTCCACTTGCACCGGACACTACAACAGGAACAGTTCTCAAGGCAATGCGGTTCCCTGTATTGTGGTAGTTTTCATTGGGTTATTGTTGTTGTTGTTGTTCATGAGGCAAAAATGTTTGTACATCGTGATTCAGTTGCTGTATATTTGGTACATTAGCATCCAGTCCACTTTGGTTTGTTGTATGGCCATCTTTATGCAACTTGTAATGATGTAACTTTGTACACCCATTGACGTTGCACTTAGAAAATTTCCTACAATTTTTGCCAGTATGATTTTTCCGCAACACCGAAAACATAAACGAAGTTGTTTTGCCTTTTCCTATCGAGTTTCTATGTCTAACTCTTTGTAATGTTACATTCCCAGATGATATGATTTTGTTTGTTGCAAACTTACAGCTTTTTACATATTTTGGTTGTGTATCTTTCACGAAATAGGATTGATGTGATTTTGGCTGTTGTAGTTTACTAGCTAAACCATTTTTGTCTCATGTGCAGTTTGAAGAAATTGAGATTCCTTATTGATCCAATCTCTTAAAGTTTCTACTCCTTCCTCTTCTTCATTTTCACTAATGAATCTGTGATACCTGATCAACATCTTCTCAGGGTTTTTTTTCTGTAGAGTTAGATACAATGCCCCTTGGCCCAATTCTTCATCATGGTTTGTTTCTTTTAAATTAATGACAGTTACATGAAGAAGATCAGCAATTTTCTCTACAGACTCTTCATATTTCAATCTTGGAAAACTTTCAATTTAATTGAGGTATCGCATCAATTTTCTACGTTCTCCGCCATATTTTCTTTCTAAACGTTCTTTTGCAGCTATGTATGCCTCCTGAGAATGACCTAACTCTTCTATTACTTGTAGTGCTTCCCCTTTCAGATATTGTCTCAACTGTAATACTGTTTATACTCTGCTGTGACCGGAGTACTTTCTATACACGCACTGAATGCCGCTTTCCAGGATTCGTACTTTTTCTTATTTCCGTCCGTTTATATGTTTAAAAACAATTGGGATGAACAACACATACTAACGTTAGATCGACAGATTTTCCCGGAACAAGTCATGTTTTTATGGACACGTGCAAAAAGGCTACTGTAGAAAAAATATAGGTAGTTTATGGTTGATTTGTCTCCGCATTCGAATCCTAAATATAAACTAAGAACCTACGTATTACCCGGTCAGTTAATGCAAATATACCTACCCGAAAAGCAGCATGAATCAATTAAGACACATGCAGATTTTCTGCGTTTGCTCCTCAGTGCTAAAGGTTTTATTACAAAATATCGAAAAATCAGCTAACTGCTATTGTGCAGATTGTGTATAATGTGATGTTAGGTAACCGTGTATTGAGTGAGCTGGCTCGTTACAGCATCCGACCCATAGGTAATTACTGCTCCATAAGGTTTGGAGTTGCAAGTAACAGTGGATTTGTTCTGAAGCGTAACTTCACCGTCGAGAACAGCGTTTGAAGAAATAAATTGGCAGGCCCGACTTGATCCATCGTAACAACCCCATGGCTGTCCCATCCGACTTTTCTATTTTGAACTTTACAAAGATCTGAGAATTTTTCAGTTCAAGATAGTCTGTAGAACTTTGTCCGCTGGTGCTAAATTCGAACGGGCCATCGCCGGTGGTCTGTGACATAGGTCGAATTTCGTCATCATAAACATTTGTCACACTGGTTTGTGTGCTGGCAAGATCGAACAAGGACATTCTCTTCATTTAACACAAACATTCTCAATTTATTTCAAATCTATCTGTGTTACTGGTCTGCCGCTTTGAACCCTTCTTGGCTGGTTTCCTTCCCGAATGTGACTTCGTCGTGTGTGTTTTACAACGTTGACGTTTAACTCCTTTATGATATTTTTTACTCGATCTCTTACGCTTGATCCCTCGACATCGTGTTCCCGCTGTGCACTGAAACATGTTTACCACACTCGTCGGAGTTATATCCTCTCTCTCCAGCTCGGATTTAGCCTGCGCTGCGGTTTGTTCCGCCGGTGTACGATTCACTACTTGTCACTTTTGATTCAGGAATGACGGATGTGCGTCTACCACATTCTATCTGGTTGAACGATGCTTTCCCGCTGCTGAACCAGTCAAAAAACGTGACCAACTTTTGCGGACTTGGAACGTATAATTCCGTTGTGAGCACTCTTGTTTCATAAAAACGGATACTGCTTTAAATGAAGCGTTAGGTGTAACGGCGATGCTGTGTCTGTCGCACAAGTCCCATCGTGAACCTTTATATATATCTGAAATTCTCCCAGATCTTTTCTCATTACGGGTAAATAGTATGGCGTATCAAACGTATATTTCCATCCCTTTTTAAAGTTTTTTTCAGCCGCCTAAACAGGATTTGTTCCGCACCGTACACGTTACTTTGCAGGTATAGGTATAAACGTTAATCACTTCCGCCGCCTTTGTTTTAGTACTTTTTGTCACATAAAGTTCCAAAAGCGCCACCTTCCAGTTCCCTTTCAAAGAGAAAGGTAAATTCAAACGATATTTAAACCTATATACCTGGTTTTCTGAAAAGTACGCAGTACTTTCATCACTTTCATTCATGTCTAGGCTGCGGTCAGGGGAAATATCCTTAATATCATCCGCATCTACCGACCTGCTGTTGTATGTTTTGGGGAAGCCTTGTCACAAGTTTCCTCTTATTTTTCCTCTTTTACTGGATGCGTTCAATGAACCACTAACTGTTTTCGTCTTTGTTTACCTTTAAAAGTTCACTAGGCCACAACAAATTGATCATTTGTTCTACGGACTTTGCCCAAAAAAAGTAGGAGCGAGCGAGCGAAAAAAAATAAATACTTTTTTTTAAATTTAAGGCAATTCAGAGGCGAGCGCAAGGTGAAAAATAAAATAAAAATTAAAAAATTTATTTCTTACTAAATTCATCATGCAATATGTCAAGAAATGCTTTATAATTGCAAACATAGTTTTGATTGTATCACATGAAAATCTGTCTCAATATATAACAAATGGCAATAAGATCCAGTGCTTTACTATTACTTAAGACACTGCCGATTAAATTGCGGGACAACACAATTGAAGCAGTATTAAACAAATGTGGCATCGGTCATTATATTAGAGCAGGTGGTGGAATAAAGATGTTTCCCTTTCAAGACCTCGCCTTAACCACGAACCAATGGTTTATAGGTCCGTGCCTTGAAAAGAATAACATGACGGCCTCGATAGCTTCAATGCCCGTAAGAAACAGGCCACTTAACTACAAATCGATCAAAGAAAACAAATGGATAAGAACAAAGAATTGAGAAAATTAAAACAGTCATTTTACTTATAAAAGGTTTTATTTTCTGATTTTACTGATGTTATTTTTATACTGTACATGTACATGTATGTGTAATGCACTAGTCAATTGTAACCACGACCCCCAAGGTCCGGGGAATAGCGGGGACTTTGACTTTCGGTCCAGCCAACCCCGGGTAAAACCAACGGCACTGCGGGGCCACCTGGAAGGTGAAAAACACGGCCCATTTCACCGGCTATCTCCGGTATACCCCCGGTCCTGGGGGGGGGGTGGGGGGGGGCATGGTTACAATTGAATGGTGCATAAATACAGACTGTTTCTGAAGCATTTACAAGTCCTTCTATTTTTATCAATTACGAGTATAAAACTGAGAAATGCATTTTAGAATTTAAAAAATAACTCACGAAAACATGTTCATTTGTTGCAAGTCGAGTGTCCGAGTATTTTAATATAAGTTTTGCACTCAAAATCTGATTTAGATATTATTTAACACTAAATTTTGAGTACAAAACAATGAATTACTTAAAACACACATATATAATTATTGCCTTCGACGCTGTGAAACTGTTGTTGTTTACTGAAGACTATAATCCATTGACTATGACACTGATTTTCAATTAAAAATGTGTATTTTACATTAACAAAAACTGAAAGTATCCTGCAAATTAATACCGGAAATAGATAACAACGGTGCGTCCTGCAAAATATTCCCGACAAAAAAGACTGTCAACAAATATCGGCTGTTTTGCGGTTACCCGGACCTGATTTTGTCCTGACACGGGGAAAGTTTGCTCGCGGAGAATGTAAAGCATGGAAATACCTTCAAAAAGGCGAAGTCGACGTTGCAGGTTCAAATTTTAAATAAAAAACTTCAGAAAATAGAGGAAATTCAGAAGTAAAAAAAATAATATGCGCGGCCAAATAGTAAGTGCGGGGCGCAAAAAAAAGTTTTTTAATTTTTTGTTCGTTTTTCGAATTTTAGGTGCGACAAATCCTACGAACAAATGATCAATTTGTTGTGGCCCTAGTGTTAATTATTTATGCGAAAAGCTACAGAATCAAGCTCAGAAGCAAAAAGTTTAAACATAAACCCGGTTTAATGGCACTGGGTAAACGCCAAAGACATAGAACATAAAATCACAAACAAGAAACATGGAAGAACAGCACAAAACTCCATAAACAGCACAGTGCATACATACTATATATAAAAAATCTAGGTATGTTTATCAAGAATTTTTAGGTACTGCCTTGGAACGGTCAGTAAAATGTAAATTTACTGGGGGTTTAAACCAGTTTATGTGCTCAAACATCACTTTTATCCCAACAATCCTTAATAAAGATAAAACGCCTAAAACGTATAAACACTCCTTTAATGCCATCGTCCTTCAAATCTTAGAGCCTATACATGGGAATACCTTGTTTAAGAATCGCTCCGGTGAATTTAAACACCTCCAATGTTTTAGGGCAAGTTGATTTTCACTTATAACTTCAATACCCTTCATTCATTTTACTTAATACAGTTGTTCAGGGCCATCACAGTATGAGGTTAGATAACTCCATATTATCATTTATACTTAAAATGGCAGCTGATTGATTATGGAACGTAGGTTTTAAGTTTTAGGAGAAGTTGGGGTATTATTTTTTTCATTTTTTGCAGGCACATTTTTAACCAGGTTTTCACAAAGGGATAACTATTTATTAAAATGACTTGCGTCATTGTGCTGTCCCTTTATAAGACGGTGCTTGTCGATTATATTGGGCAGTAAGTATAAACCCACACATCCTAGCTTGTTATCGATTCTTTATTCTAAGATGTGCATATGATGGTAAAAGAACTGTGTGCAGGACAGATAATATTTACTTAAATTGGCAAGAAGGAGCTTCTCTCAACGTTTGCGGGAACCGCAAGGCTAAATACTCTCTCTAATGGAGGTACGGAACTAAAGTCCGGCTCACTCTATGAAATGTTATAATGACAAACTTAAACTGGGAACCAGAGTAACATGTGCTTTATGAAGCGAATCGTCAAAAATGAGCGAAAGTATAAAACTAACGAAATTACTATAGTATAACACTACACTCTTTCATATAGATCCATGACACTCCCCGTCCGATGTTATAGAAATATGGCATCGCTATAGTAAAGCGCAACTATTCACTACACAAACATTAAGCGCAATAGTAGAAACATTACGCTACACAAACATTAAAGTGAAATGTTACTGTCAAATATAGTATAACAGTTAAACATTCAGTAGAATTAAGCAAGTTTTCAACTTTAGGCGTAAACACAAAATTGAAAACTAAGCCCACGCTCACTGAATTTCATAAATGAGGAAGCTAAAGATTTACTCATCTCGAGTTGAAAGATATTCCAAAATGCAAACCTTATCTTACATATATCTTCCAAAGTCTACAAGGATTTCAAAAACTATTGCAAACATACATGTTAACATACAAAATATGACTAGAGAATATGACTAGTTGTTCACTATGTACACTTATCCCCACTCTAACACGACTAACCATCAACTACTCGCTTAAAAGCAGCACGAGTTCTGTAATAGGTCGAACAAACAAACTCGACTTTCCATCACTTACAGACCTCACTTGAACGGTACGGACTTTTTCATCAGTGCTAAAGTATACCTCAACAACTACTGCCAAAGGCCACCGATTTCTAGTGGTTGAACTGTCTTTGAGCAAAACTACATCCCCAACCTTGAGATTTGGTTTTGAAGTGGCCCACTTTTGCCTGTTCTGAAGCATATTCAGAAATTCTGATTTCCATCTAGCCCAGAATCGGTCTGCAAGTACCTGGACCCTTTTCCACTCGGCTCGGTAAATGTCTTTGATGTACAAGTTTTCATTGAAAGAGATAGGCGAGGATGACTTTTGGGTCAACAGCATGGAAGGACTCAGAATTTCCGGTGCTTCTGCATCATGTGACACAGGCACTAGTGGTCGTGCATTAACAATAGCACACACCTCGGCCATTAAAGTAGCAAGTACATCATGAGTGAGGTTTTGAAGCTTATGACCAGTGAGTATGGAATCTAGGGCTCTTCTCACTACACCAATCATACGCTCCCAGACACCTCCCATGTGGGAAGCATGTGGAGGATTGAAGACCCAAGTTGTGCCTTTCTCCTCTAGGAGACCCTTTACACGCTGATCTTCTATGTTGACAGCGTCAACCCCTAAATCAGATGTGGCACCCACAAAATTGGTGCCCCGGTCAGACCTGAATTGTAAAACATTCCCACGAATAGAGATGAAGCGTCTTAGCCTTCCCCCCACTCTAAGAACACCCTTTTCATCTAAGAAGGGATTTAGAGACAGAAGAGGACTACTTGCAGGAATGGGAATGCCTTCTTTCAGACAGTCTATCTCCTTAGGGTATGATTCCTTCTGGAAAGTTCGGAATATCAAACACTGGGCGCTATCAACATTTTCTGCTGAAGAGGCTTTTAGACAGAGATGCCAACCAACACACTCGCACGATTTGTTTAACGACTCGCAGACATGTTGCAAGTTGCTTACAGTCTTGGTCAGACGTCTGAAAGAGGAAAACTTTTGGAGATACTTGGGATCCAAACTAGAGAGTCCCTCCATAGACCTCGTGACCAGACATGTGACATCTGGACGTACTTCTTTGTCTTGATCTGGGTTATGCAAGCAGAAATGCTCACTAGACTGATTCATTTTTATAAAGATCTTTTCGGGAGGTCCCTTCAACCACATACAGTCAGACATCTGACTTGGAGACGCACCTCTGGTGCCAATATCCGCAGGATTGTGTTTTGTGTCAATGTAATACCACTGAGAGGATTTTGAAGAATTGAAAATTCTTTCTACTCTGTTAGCTACGTAGGTGTAAAACCTTCTTTTCCTGTTATAAATGTAACCTAGAACCACTTTACTGTCCGTAAAGTACCTAACTTTGTTGACATGAACTTGGAGCTGAGCAAGAACTTGTTCTGCAATCTCGGCGGAGAAAACCGCAGCACACAACTCCAGTCTTGGAATTGTGTGACCTTTTGTGGGAGTCACCTTTGTTTTAGTCTTACCGTTCTCAACAGTCTCACTGACCAAATAAGCAACTGAAGCAATTGCTTTCTCTGAAGCATCCGAGAACAAAACCAGTGTTGTTTGAGGTCTGGCTTAAAGAATGACCAAAATAACCACGAGATATCGATACATCTTTCAGAGACTTTAAAGAATCAGTCCAATCAAGCCATTTCTGAAAATATTCATCAGGCAATGGTTCGTCCCAACTACAGTTTCCTGACGTCATTTACCTGAGCGGCAATTTACCCACAGTGGTGACTGGAGCGACAAAGCCTAGAGGATCATACAAACTATTCACCACAGAAAGCACTCCTCGTTGTGTGAAAGGCCTTTCAAGATCAGGGACAGAGAATGTGAAACAATCTGATTTGAGAACCCAAAGTAGACCTAAACTTCTTTGAGTGGGCAATTCGTCTTTGGACAGGTCCAGACAAGAAAGATCTTTAGTAAGGTCTTTTGGCAGGAAAGCTTTGAGAACCCTTTCATCACTAGACGCTATTTTGTGTAGGCGCAAATTTCCATTCTGTAAAAGAGCGGCCTGTGTTCGCTTCATTAGGTCTACTGTTTGCTCGACAGTTGGTAATGAAACGAGACCATCGTCAACATAGAAATTCTGGGAAATGAATTCCTGAACATCCTTATCAAACTCCGTCTTGCTAATGGCGGCTGTTTTCTGCAAGCCAAAATTAGCAACAGAAGGAGAAGGCTTGTTCCCAAATAAATGAACCCGCATTCTATACTCTATAATTTCTTTGTTGGGATCATTTTCCTTGTACCAGAAGAATCTGAGGAAGTCACGATCTTCCTCTTTCACCAGAAAGCTATAAAACATTTGCTGAATGTCTGCACAGATGGCTATCTTGTCTTTTCGAAAACGTAGAAGAATACCAAGCAAACTGTTGATCAGATCAGGGCCTTGAAGGAGAACATAATTGAGGGACAAATTTTCAAACTTGGCAGATGCATCAAAGACCCCCCTTATCTGGTCTGGCTTTTTGGGGTGATAAACACCGAAGAGAGGTAGGTACCAACATTCTTGATCGTTTGCTATGGGAGGGGCAATTTCTGAATGACCTTTACTGATAATCCCATCCATGAAATCCAAGAAATGACCAAGTTTCTGAGGATTTTTCCTTAAAGATGTGTGGAGCATGTGAGCTCTTTTGAGTGCAAGTGACCTATTGTTGGGCAGTTTAGGTCTGTCCGAAGCAAACGGAAGAGGGGCTACCCAGTTACCACTTGGATCTTTCACCATCTTGTTACTCATAATGTCAACAAACTCTCTATCTTCTACTGACATACTTATTTGGTTATCTTGTTTTGTTTTAACAAAAACATCATCGGCTAAAGAAGGTGTTCTCTCCGTCACCTTGAAATTGTTGCTGCATGGAGGAAATAGATTCTCGTCCATTTGGCAACAAGTACGTTTTCATACAATTCACCTTGTCCTGGTGAATTTGTCCCAGACAAACTTGTCCAACAATCACCCATCCCAAGCCGAGTCTTTGTGCAAAAGGTTCGTTCTTGGGACCTGTAATTTGTTCATGGACATGATGCGCAGCAATGAGATCCCGACCTATGAGAAGCAGAATTTCAGCTTTCTCGTCTAAAGGTGGAATCTTTGAAGCGATTCCCTTTAAATGACCAAATTGTGTTGCTATTTGTGATGTTGGGATCTCATCTCTGGCATTTGGAATTTGACTGCATTCCAAGAGAGGAGGTAACAAGTACTTACAAGAGCCATCAATTGTTTCTATCATGCAATTCGACACTTTTCGACCTTGTACATTTGACATGCCTAAACAAGAGTTCAGAGAATAATCAGTTTGTTCTCCACTTAAACCTAGTTTTTCAAAAAGAGCTTGACTAGCTAGCGACCTATTTCTCTGTGTATCTATAATGGCGTATATCCTCATGCGTTGACAGGGTTGGGTT
This sequence comes from Mya arenaria, assembly GCF_026914265.1. Taxonomy (NCBI): domain Eukaryota; kingdom Metazoa; phylum Mollusca; class Bivalvia; order Myida; family Myidae; genus Mya; species Mya arenaria. Next base: position 66,393,471 of record NC_069131.1, on the reverse strand, counting down.
TTCTCATATACATTAACCAGAACAATTTTTGCACACGATTTTCCATGTGAAGTGAACCCGCCACAAACTTGGGTACACTTAGTCTGGACAGAGTCCTGAGAACCTAATGGTCTTACGTTAAACTGTGAATGACCACCCCTCTCCCCGCCATGAGGATATGCACCTGAAGTGTCTTTTTTTCTGCTTTCATGCATCAAAGTTCAATGTCTGTGACTGCCACAGTCGGAACATTTAACTTCTACTTTGCAATCTGCAGCTCTGTGGGTAACCGAGGTCAAACACCTGTAGCATATGCGATTTTCTTTGACGATTTGTTTTCGTTCAAAGACAGACTTTGTTAGAAAGCAGCGGCAATGGACCAAAAGATGATCTGCTTTATGAATTGGGCATTTAAAGCCTTGACCGGAATTTGCAGCAGTTTTGTTTATATCAGTTTTCATAACGCTTACTGCAGGTGTTACCCCTCTCATTAGACAAACAGGTTAAACCAGGATCATTCTTGATCTTGGCTGTTTCATTGATAAAGTCAACAAACACCGAAAATTGAGGGAAGCTCTGATCATTGTTTCTCTTGAAACTGGAGGCTCTGGACACCCACTTTTCTTGGAGACCGTACGGAAGTTTGTGAACAACTGGTAGAACTCCTTCGGAAGAGTCGAAATAGGACAGTTGAGTTGAATACCTTGGATTCTCTTTCAAGGCTTGGACTTCCAGGAGAATGTCTAACAGGTCATAAAACTTTTTGGGCTCCTTCGTGTTAAGTTTCGGAAGCAGGTTAAGTTTCTTTAACACTGAAGCTTTAACAAGTTCTGGGGAACCATACTGGTCGTTGAGCCTGGTCCAGAGCTTGGTCAGTCCCATCACTGGATTCTCAACGTAAACTGATTTCAATGACACCGCGTGGCGCTTTGACTCCGGACCCAGATATTTGACCAACATGTCAAATTCTTCGTCAGCTGTTGCCGAGAGGTCTTCCATCACTCTTTTGAAGCTCCCCTCCCATGAGATGAAAGTTTCTGGCTTGTCGTTGAAGGGGACTAGCCTAAACAGGATCAGGTCCTTCTTTGACAGGAATTTGGAGATGTCCATCTGAGCGCTCGGCTGGAATTCTTTGGCGTCTACATTAAGTCGGTGATAAGTTTCAGTCTTTTTGATGAACTCTGATACCTTTTGATCAGGTGGTGATGTTATTGCGAAATCACTAAGCACTTGACTGCGATCTTCGTCGTTTTCTTCTTTATCATTAATTGTTAGCATTGCAGCTTTCTGAGTTTCAATTAGCAACTTCATGTCTGTGTCCAAGTCTGCTCTCTGTCTTTGTTGAGCAGCCCTCTCTACAGCTTGTTGTTGCTTCATATCCGCTTTTGCCTTTTCTAGACGAGCTTCTTCTTGAGCAAACTGGTAAAGAAGCTTTGCCTTTGCTGCCGATGTTCTCGATCTTTTTGACCGATGGGATGATGTGGATAACTGTTCACTTAATTCCACAATTCTCGAGTCAATTTGTCTTACTTTTACTTTTATTGACTTCGGCAAGTCTCTGTTGCTTACAACAAAATTTTCAGCTTGTTGCTGACTTATGTCTGTTGCTGTTCTCTTTAAAAAGTCCAAGAAATCATCATGAACGTTTTCGTACCTTTCTATAACTTGATCTAAATTCCTTTTAAGGTTGGTGAGCTGTTTTAAGTTTAAACTGTCTATAGGCGAGGATGCAATTGCAGTGATTTCTGACACATTGTTCTCCAGTTTAGCATTAAACGCTGTCACTCTTTTTTCAAATTGTTCCATACCTTTTGCTGTTAGTGTTCTTTTAGTTCTTGTATCCATAAAGTCTACAATTCTTTTACTGTGCTGTCCCTTTATAAGACGGTGCTTTGTCGATTATATTGGGCAGTAAGTATAAACCCACACATCCTAGCTTGTTATCGATTCTTTATTCTAAGATGTGCATATGATGGTAAAAGAACTGTGTGCAGGACATAATAATATTTACTTAAATTGGCGAGAAGGAGCTTCTCTCAACGTTTGCGGGAACCGCAAGGCTAAATACTCACTCTAATGGAGGTACGGAACTAAAGTCCGGCTCACTCTATGAAATGTTATAATGACAAACTTAAACTGGGAACCAGAGTAACATGTGCTTTATGAAGCGAATCGTCAAAAATGAGCGAAAGTATAAAACTAACGAAATTACTATAGTATAACACTACACTCTTTCATATAGATCCATGACAGTCATTGTTCGGCTGGTGGGATTGCGTTTGAGAGACGGTCTGAATTCGTTTGAGTTAAACTGAGGTCCATTGTCACCTCTCAGTCGGTTAGGAATTCCATGACTTGCGAAAACACTTTTCAGAGCTTGTACCACTGAAGTTATGGATTCTGTTTGCAGCTTGAGTACATCAATGTAATTGGAGTAGTATTCTACCAATAATACATACTTCTTCGACTCGAAATCAAACAGGTCACAACCTACTAAGCTGTATCCGGTGTTGGTGTATGTTTTAACGGTTCAGCTCTTTGCTGATTTTGAAGTTCCGCACATTTTCCTTAGTCTTTCTTAGTTAAGTGGATATCTGCGTTCATTCCCGGCCTATACATAAATTCTCTGGCTCTTTGTTTACACTTCACAATGCCTAGATGTGTAGACTTTATGAGTTTAAGCGTATGTTCTCGAAGACTTGATGGAATAACTAATCGTGTCCCTTTGTATATGATTCCATAAGCAACTGTCAGCTGATCACTAGAGTCCTAGTAGCTCCTGACTTCAATTGGTGACTCAGTTTTTGTGTCTGTCCAACCGTCTAGAATAACTGTTTGTAGCAAAGTCAATTCCAGCTTTGTTTTGTCCTGAAGTTCACAGTACTTGTCTTGACTAACTGATATCATGTGTAACGTCGAATTGTCGAGTTCTTCAGTTTTATAGTGGAAGTGGAATGCTCTTGAGAGTGGATCTTTTAGGTCCCAAGAGTTATGATCAATGGTGACCAAACTTTGTTTAAAGGACCAGTTTATGGAGACCTTTCATTGGACTGCCTTTTGGCCCCCTAGGGTCAAGGTCACTGTTTCTAAAATAGATGTTACTAATGTTTGGTCCTGCTTTAACTTTAGTTATGTTTGACATACTATAAACTTGGTGTGTAGGAAGAGTTTATGGAGGACTCCCATGGGATCGCGTTTGTGGCCCCTAGCATCAAGGTCTTACAAAAATAAAAGAAAGCAGTTGGAACTGAATCTCTTCTGCCAATCATTAAAAAAACGGTTTGTCACATTGGGGTTCTTGTTTACTTTCATATTTTATTGCTTTTGACAGGCACATATAACATCATTGTTTTCACTTCTAAGATAAAGCGGCGAAATCGAGCGCGCTGTCTTACGTCATCTCTTGTTGTTAAAATCATTGCCTTACCCGAGTTTGTGTTGCACGGTCATTGCTATGGGTTCCACATGACAGTGGCTGATGGCGGAAAAGATGAGCTTATGATCATCTAGCCAAACCTCCACATGCAGTGTTTTATGCCTTTGTATGTGACTTACAGGAATATTGCCTCAGCACAGATACAGAGTGCCTCCTACAAGAACGTTAGATTTTTTTCAGATTCTCGACTTCAGTAGAATGTCAGTTCTGAAATCTGTAAACAGTTTAACAGCTTCATCCAGATTCTGGATAAATCAGCAAGACAAATGACGCAATCTCATTTCTGTTTTAATCTGTAGTTGCTCTCTATTAATATCACAGTTGTTACAATACAGTTCATACTAGGCCAGTGGAGTGTATGTTATATTCAACTCCCATATTTACTATGTTTAATTTATTTTTCCTTTCACTCTTTAATATCTGTTTGTCGCTCATTTGCGTATCCCATTTACTAGTAAGTAGCCTGATTATAAGATATGTATCGCTGCATCTGCAACTGTTTCTCTGTTCTGCTGCGTGTGTTAGTATGTTTCAGCTGGAGAGCACAGACTTCAACTTCCGCTTCCAACCATTCCGGTGAGGAAGGTCAACAAGTCCCGCTAGAAGTTCAGATAGAAACTCATCACGACTTTGGACATTTATGTATGTTGATATTGATAAACATGTATACTAAAAGTTAAAAGCAGGAAAATTTAATACGTAAAATATGTAATAAATACATGAAAAAAAATTGATTAATAAAACTACGAGTTTATATATTCTCTAAAATCGTATGCCTTCCTTATTCAGATTTCAGGCAGACTTTCCATGGCGTCTTCGCGTGCTTCACTGGTGCCAGCATTTGTGGCACTTGCAAGACCTCAGTCTGTAGGCGAACTATGGGGTCATTAGGGAAACTTCTAGCTTTCCACATCCTGCCAGGTCCATATTCCAAGAGGGTCTTCCTGAAGCGGAAGGAGCGAGCCGGCACAATGCCATCCGAGTTTAAACACCTTTCAATAACGAAACCGCTGATCCGCATATTTATACCTTAAAACACACTTTAAATACTTTATAGAAATTTATTGGTGACAATTGTTTAACAATACAATTATGAAACGTCATTATTAGAATTTGTTTATAGAACTCTGAATTACATTGTTTTTTATCCTATCTTCCAGTATTTCATGAAAAGTAGGTAATATAAACATGCGGGGGAAATTATCTTTAAAGTCGAGCAACATAAACATATTTGGATTATCATTTTTATCAAAAAGATTTAATTTTATTGATCAGTCTCCTGAGTGCCTTGCGTGTACAGATTGTATTCAGGGGAAAGAATCACGTGGCGTTCAGGGGTTTTCACACAGTTCACCATAGGTCACAACCGATGTAAACATTCAAGTGATGTTAACTTCTGATTTACTTTTTGACAAAAAAATTGTGAAAATATTTCTTAGTCTATGAAAGACTTAACTATTTTCTGCTTCTTCAAGTGTAAAATAATTTAGATTTGCTTTTATTTTGATGATGCAATCCTTGGCCAAAATTTCAGCTTTGCATCGTTCTACAAAATTCCGTCAAGTTGAAATTTTGGCCAATGATTACATCATTAAAATGGAAGCAAAATATTTCACACGTGTAAACATAACGTCATTTTTAGGCTAAGAAATATTTTTTATATATCTTCTGTCAAAAAGATTGTTCAGAAATTAAGAACCCCTTTTAAGTCACATGATAACTCATCCTGGAATTGTATTATATCTAGCATAAAAGTGAAAATATTTTCGACGAATATCTCAATTTTTGCATGTAACCCTCAATATAACGTTATTTAGTTGTAAAACAAGAAAATATTAAAAGTAATACTTAATGTATAACATTAAAATGTTTTAGACATTTGACAGATGTTAATAAACATGGTATGCTTAAACAACAGTCTTATTTGGAATGTCCCTGTAATCTTCATTGCATTATTTACGAATCTGCCCTTTTTAAAGATCGAATTAATGTAAAAAAAAAATGTATTACATTCCATGTATCTTTTGCATGTATTTTGATTTAATAATCTTGTTTTTGTTATGTGACATACATCATGTATTTTTTATTGTTTCCATTGTTCGTAGGATCAATGCATCACGATAATTAATACTAAAATCGCCACAATAAGCACATTTTTTCGGGAGTAAAGTGACACTTTTATTCAATAACAATACATACACATGTATAACACACATCAATTTTGGCTTATAAACCTTTAATTACTTACTACAAAATGCATACTGATAACTAAATTGTATCCGTGTATTTAATAACAGAAAGCGCAAAAATATTAAATGATTATTTGGTGAATGCTAAAAGATTAACTGTGGTCTACTATAGTTTTATAAGGTAGAAATACCGTGTTGTATGCTCATTTCTTTCAAATTCAACTCGGTACCTACATAAGAACCACTGTTTTCGATATTTATTCCATTTTGGAATATTAAAACAATAGTATTTATTGTGGTAAATCAAGCGCCACGTGGTCAAATCCTATTGTTGGCTCTCTATTAGCCTCTTTTCTAGCGCAATCTTAAATTTTCAGCTAGTACAATGAAAACTACAGGGACAAGCCTAGGCGTCAAATATTTAAGCGAAAATCATGATTAGGGGCACAAGATTAAGGCTAAAAATGACACTCATGTTGGAACGATGTTAAATTGGGGTGTGGTCATGTTTTGTGGGAGAAACTGCCCTAAGAAAAGAGGCTTATCAGGCCTAGTGGCAACGAATCAAATTCAGGCAGAGAATCGAACTTGGTGAGAAGACATTGAGCTAACCGACAAACCAATCATGATGTCAGTTGGTCAGAAAGTATGTCGTAAATTATGTAAGAATGTAAGAAACTAAAAATCAACTATCTTACCTTCCTAGAATCATAATCTGGTTCTAGCATTGGCAGCATAACGCAACTTTAGCATTGGCGTCATAATGCAGCTCTGGCGTTGGCGTCAAAATGTGGTTCGAGCATTGACTTCAAAATGAAGTTCTAGCATTGGCGTCATAATAATGCGGTTCCAATATATGCATCAGAAGGCGGCGCCATAACAAAGCATTGGCGCCATAACAAAATTGTAGCATTGGCGTCATAATGCGGTTCTAGCATTGACGTCACAATGCGGTTCTAGCATAGGCGTCATAATGAAGTTCTAGCATTGGCGTCATAATGCGGTTCTAGCATAGGCGTCACAATGCGGTTCTAGCATAGGCGTCATAATGTGGTTTTAGCATAGGCGTCACAATGCGGTTCTAGCATAGGCGTCATAATGCGGTTCTAGAATTGGCGCCACAATGAAGTTGTAGCATTAGCGTCATAATGCGGTTCTTGCATTGGCGCCACAATTAATTTGTAGCATTAGCGTCATAGTGCGGTTCTAGCATGTGTCAGAATGCGGTACTAGCATTGGCGTCATAATGAAGTTCTAGCATAGGCGTCACAGTGCGGTTCTAGCATAGGCGTCACAGTGAAGTTCTAGCATAGGCGTCACAGTGCGGTTCTAGCATAGGCGTCACAATGAAGTTCTAGCATAGGCGTCATTATGCGTTTCTAGCATGTCTGGTAACCCATATCAGTTTGCGTGTAATTCAGGTAATTTCTTGATGATTACCAATACTACTATTATGCGAGATAAATGACAAAACATACATTACACATTCAGTTACTACAGTTTGTATATACATGTATGCTCTGTATTTCAACTGAAACCTGGACATGAAATTAAATATTTTTCAATCTATTAAGGTCAAAGCAGCTTGTTTGTTGAATCATCTTTGTAACATTATCAATGCTATTGAACCTTCATCTTTTATTACGTCACAGATGCTTACAACGTTGATAATACAAAAATACAGTGTGTGCCGTTTAGCACATTAACAAGTTATAAATAGCCAATAACGTTACATCCCTCTTTCTTTACAAATAAGAAATTTAGAAACTGGATATAAACATTATTAAGTATGACTAGATGGTATGACATATATATTTGAATTTGACTAAGTTAACTGACTAGATGCAATTTTATATTTAGGTTTCTTTAACTAAAGCTAGTAAGTGTCTCAAGTTTCCTAAATGATACACACATGTGAATGTTCAACTTTTGCTTTGCAAGCATTGTCTATTTGATTTCACTGTAGATGTATGATGATATGCTAGTCTAAGGGAAGCAACTCTTTTTGCTAAATGTCTCAAATGATCTGTAATAAGTTTTTGTCTTTCTTTGCCTCATTTTTTTTTTAAACTAAAAAGTAATTAAACATGTAAATCTAACTTTGTGTCACACTGGGGATTATTCTGCCCCTTGATACTATGACACTTGTGTGATCTAACAGAATGTAATTATTAGACCTGACTGGCACATTAATGATTCAATGCTGTTGAAATGTCAACTTTGCCTATAAATCAAGTTTTTGAGGTTTGTTCACTGATCTGCCAGAGCGGGTACTGTATTCACTAGTACACGTTGGTTTGTCTGGCACTTTGGGATTTGACGCTGGGCTGTTCGGAGCAGAAGATGGCGTTTCCGCAGTTGTCTGCGTTGGTGTGTCGTCTGGTCCGGACCACTGTGCCGTGTTGTTTGCACCTTCAGTAGCCATTCGTAGGTGTTTTCGGTTACGTCGGTACAGGCGGTTTCCACTCTGCACTACGAAAGATCTGGGCTTGTCGTGTTTTTCTACGACAATACCTGGTGTCCACTTTCCTGGGTTTTGTGAGTTTGGATTTGGACTTATTCTCACATCTTGTCCATTTTGGAGAGGCACGAGTTCTTTTGCCCCTCTGCGCTGGTCGTAATACAGCTTTTGACGTTGTTTTTGGTGATCTAAATGCGTTTTAACTGTATTAGGATCAACTGAGCTTGGCTTAAGCACTGCTTTGTAGGCAAATAACAAGTTTCTGGGCCTCCTTCCCATAAGAAGCTGTGCTGGTGATAGATTCACTCCATCCAGAGGGGTTGTCCTGTAGTCCAGCAGAGCCAAGTTTTTGTTCAGAGACTTGCTCCACATGCGTTTCACAGTCTGTACAGCTCTTTCGGCTTCCCCGTTCGAGCTTTGAAAGTGTGGGCTGGAAGTTTGATGAATGATTCCATGCTCCTCACAGAAAGTCTTGAACTAAATTGCGGTCCGTTGTCAGATCTGAGAGTGTTCGAAATACCGTGTGAGCTGAACACTTTCATGAGTGCACTGGTTATATCTGAAGTTGTCTCCGATTCTAGCTTTTCAGTGTCAATGTACTTAGAATAATAGTCAACAATTACCAAGTATTTCTCTGACCGAAACTGAAAAACGTCACAACCGACCATGTCGTATGGCAGATCTGGCGTCAGTGTTGGCTTCAGTGGCTCTGCTGGTTGCTGATTCTGTTGTTCTGCACACACTGAGCAGTTGCTTACCATAGTGTCAATGTCACTGTTCATCCTTGGCCAGTACATAACTTCACGAGCTCTCTGCTTGCTTTTACCGAGCCCGAGGTGAGTTTTGTGTACGAGCCTCAACATGTTGTCGCGTAGACTTGGCGGGATGACGATTCGTAGTCCCTTGTAAACGATACTGTCCAGCACGGATAGCTGATCCCTCGAGTCCCAGTACGGTCTCGTTTCAAACGGCGTTTCAGATCGCGTATCGGGCCAGCCTTTCACTATAATGTCATGAAGGATTCCGAGTTCCTCCTTCGTGGCCCGTTTGATTTCTTAGTATTTCGCAGGGCTAATCGATATGAACTGAATCATTTCAGCAATGTCACTGTCTTTCGCGTTCGCCTTTGGAAATGCTCTCGATAGCGCGTCCGACACATGCATTTCCTTTCCTTTGCGGTATTTCACATCAATGTCGTACCACTGTAGGCGTAGCATCATTTTCTGGATACGCATGGGTGCCGCGAGTAGTGGTTTGGCAAATAATTGTTCCAGTGGTTTGTGATCATTGTACACTGTCACCGATTTGCCAAAGATGTAACTGTGAAACTTTTGACAACTATAAACGATCGACAACATCTATTTTTCGATTTGCGCATACCGTTGTTCTGTCTCTGTTAGAGCTCGCGAAGCGTACGCAATTACTTTGTCACTCTGCATTATGACGCCTCCGAGCCCATTTTTGCTGGCATCGCACTCGATTTGAACTTCTTTGCTGACGTCATAGTATGCAAGTACCGGTGGTGAGCTGCAAAGCTTTTTGAGCTTTTCGAAGCTCTTCACTTGTGTATGCCCCCACTCAAACTCAATGTCACTTTTGAGTAGCGTTCTGATTGGGGTGTCAACTTCACTCATGTTCGGTATGAATTTCGCGAGATACTGCACTAGACCGAGAAGTCTTCGGACTCCTTCTTTGTCTGTTGGCGCGGGCATATTGACAATCGCGAACACGTTGTCTTGATCCGCCATCAGCCCATGCTCCGTCACAAGATGACCCATGTACCGAACGGACGGTTGACGGACCAAACATTTATTGAAATTGAGTTTAAGGTTGTAGCTCGTCGCTCTAGACACTACTTCCTTAAGTATTCTGTAATGCTCTGTTACATCTTTTCCCGCTATGAGTATGTCATCTATAATCGCGAAAGCTCCATCGATTCCCGTAATCATCTGATCCATGATTTTCTGATATATTTCTGGAGCACACTTGATACCGAATGGTAGACGTAACCATCGGAATCTGCCTAAAGGTGTGTTGAAAGTCGTTAGGTAAGAGGACTTCTGGTCGAGCTTAATTTGCAGGAAGCCAGATTTCGCGTCGAGCACTGAAAACACTTTTGCGCCTGGAATGTTTTGTACCACTTCCTCAACTGTTTTCATAGGGTGATGGGCGCGTTTTACCGCTTTGTTAAGATCTTTAGGATCCAAGCAAATCCTGACTTTGTCCTTCCTGAGCGAAACTACCATTGAGCTTACCCATTCTGTAGGCTCGTCCATTCGCGTGATATACTCGTTTTGCTCCATTTCGCGTAGTGCCTCTATGGCTTTTGGCTTAATCGCAGCCGGAAGTTTGCGCACCGGATGTACAACTCCTGAGATTGATTCGTCAATCTCAATACTATTCTCCCCTGGTAAAGTACCTGTTGTTTTGACAAGTTCGGGAAACTCGCGAAATAGTTCATGATCAGGTTGCGGAACCTGAGTTTCTTGAATTCCTAGAGTACGTTGTATTAAGCCTATTTGTTCAGCCGTGTTTCCACTTTGAATATTTTCATTGTTAATGTCAACGACTTCAAATTGAATCTGGTGCCTGGCTCCTTTGTGACGCACTTGCATGTCTGCTGTTCCAACTGGTTTATTAATGTGGTTGGTAAACGACTTTAATGTTCTTGCTGATCTGCCCAGTATAGGTTTGACTGGCCGGTCATTGAGTGCATTTTTGGTTATAATGTTGCATTTTGCACCAGTGTCTATTTTAAATTGTATGTTTTTACCCTGGATCACTAGCTCTGTGTCCCATTTGTCACTGATTACTGCGGTGCATACGTCAGTACATACGTCTATGTGCAGTGCGTCTTCTGTGTCGTGATCGGAATCGGTACCTTGTACCACATACACTTTTTTCTGCCCAAGTCTTTTTCTACATACTTTTGCCCAATGGTCTTGCAGGTGACAGTAACTACATGTAGTAACCTTAGCAGGACAACTGCCCGTCTCATGCAGCTTGCCACACCTAGTGCAGTTGAATTTATTTGGTTGGTTGGCTGATGGTTTCCCTTTGGTCCAAGGCTTGGCTTTGGATTTAAATTTTAGTTTGGGACTGTGGGTCTTGGATTTGACCTGGAGAACCTCTTCCCCACGCATGAGTTTGAGTTGTGTCTGTGCGAGTTCAAATTGCTGTCCAATGTCAATGGCATCATTGAGAGTCAAGTCTTTGCCTTTGTTTAACATTCGTTCTTGCACTTTGGGTTGCCTGACACCGTTTATTATGAGATCAATTAGAATGTCACTCGAATCTGTATATTCACAATCCATCACAAGTAATTTCAGGTCTTTTATGTAAGAGTCAAACGGCTCACTTTCCTTTTGTTTCCTTTGTTGAGCCTTGAAACGTGCGATCCTTTTGTTTTTCTTCGGGCTCACGTATTCCTCAAACTTATTAAGGATCTTAGTATTGTCATCCTTTTCTCCCTCTTTCCAGTCGAGTGTCTTGTAGATCTCCCTACCTTCCTGGCCGATCCACATGCCTACCCAGCAGGCGAGGACTTTCTTTTCCGTCCCGGCGAGAGGGCCCTGACACGTAAATTCTACGTGTTGTTTAAACCGCTGAAATTCGCTATACAGGTCACGCGCACCCCAATCCAGCCTGGAATGGTCAAATGGAATGTTCATTGCCATGTTTCACCCGTTTTTAACGATTATTTATGGTTGTGGACGCGAATATTTCCTGATTTCTGACACCATGTAACATTATCAATGCTATTGAGCCTTCATATTTTATTACGTCACAGATGCTTACAACGTTGATAATACAAAAATACAGTGTGTGCCGTTTAGCACATTAACAAGTTATAAATAGCCAATAACGTTTCAATCTTATTATACCATCATAATTTGGGGTCACCGTCATACAAAATTAACATACATGTAGTTATGTATGCGATACTTGAATACAAATTTTGTAACAGGTCTGTCACATTTAGAACACTTACGTCTCTTATCTCTGCAAGTTTTATCACACTTTGTTCCATATTTGTATGCTTGTGTAAGGTTTTACGTTTCTTAAACAGTATTTCAATAGACTCCCGAAGTGCAACAATGAAAATTACACTGTTTTTCGTTATTTCTTTTGTGGGTAAGTTTGTTTTGTTGTTTTTGTTCTGTAGCTATTTGAGTTATGGCAGCCGTCCACTCTTACCGCCTTAAATTAATTCATTCCAATTTGCACTTCAAGAATATCATATTTACAGTTTGGTATATTTCAATGACTCGCCTGACATTCCATATTATGTGAGAATATAGAAGTAAAGAAGAAATAACAACTATTATGTATGGAAAACTTGCTTGGCACATTAGGCTCTAAAAAGATATTTAAAACAAAACAATTCATCATTTATGCAATAAAACAAGAACCAATACAGCCTTCGCATAAACGTTCGTTGTCTGTTCTGTTTACAATAATGAATATGAAACAATTTATCAACCGACAGGCTCACACACAATCTACCTGCGCCATGGGAGGGGAAACATAGAATAATTACAGTCTAGCCTAGCTGCTTAAAATTATAGCTTGAGCTTGCCCATAGACATTCGCATTAAATGGCATATTTTGGATTTGATATTTTGGACTAATAATTCAAACTCATTCAATCAAGTGTGGCCACTGTATCAGGAAACATCAGAAAACTATCCACTTAACAATGATATGCTGATGACATATTTGACAGTTTTATAAATGTATGGAGGCCCAGGAGCAAAGTCGATAAAGATAAGACATTGTTTGAAGGTCATAAGTGGACAGAGACGTCATAAACAAATTTATAAAGATCACCCTTCGTTACATGACACGTCAATACAAGTCATGATATAAATAGCCACCAAAGAGTATTTTCGACGATATATTGCTCGGCAGACTATACGAACCAAAATAAAAGTCAACATTTTAAGGGTTTCCTTTATACGCATTACTAGGGCTTACATCAATACTCTGATTAAGAACGCACATTTTAATGTTTTTTTACAATTTTTACGATAACATGTTTTCTCTATAATATTCACCAGAGTTATTTTGCGGTATTTCTACAATATATATGTTCCGAACAGAAAAAAGTTCCAAAAATCGCCAAAATATTGAATGAAAATTCCCAATCAGAGATAAGAAAGAAACAATGTTTTTATTTATTTATTTAATTAAAGAAGCTATACTTGTAAATATGTTAAAAATATCCACAAATAAATGGTTAAAACGAGTATATGCGTTTATTTAATATATACAATCACTTTTTAGAAAAATAAAAAAAATAAGAAAATAACAAGCAAACGATGCAATGAATCCCAGTTTGGGTAAAGGTCATTTTCCCAAAATAATGAATAAAAAACAACCTCATCGCACACAATTGATTATATCCTCGAGTTATTGGCTCTTCGGAGTTAAAAATCAAGAACAAAAAAAGGTATTGTCTGAGCCTTTGTGTTGTTACTGTTGTCATATACGGTATTGCAAAATAATACATGTATGTTGTTATGAAAACTGCTAATATTTATGTAAACTTAACTTCAAAACTCTTGAAAAAATAAGTTAAAATTTGGTAAAATTGTCAACTATGACTAGACACAATGTAACACTGCTCACTTCTCGCTTAAATAGCAATCGGTCAATTCTCTTTTACTTATCATGGTGTTGTTTTTGTACACTGGCGCATGTCACATGGCTGAAGAGAAAAAAACACACTTTGGCGACGCGGAGAACAGGTAATGTGAAACACCCCATGCTGAAATATCGAAAGATCAAATCTATCTTACATTTCCCAGTAATTTGTGTACACAGGCGCGGTCATGAGCAATCCTTGTCACGTGGATGGAGAGAAAAGCCTCCAGTGTGGCGAGTTGGTGACCATGCAATATGAAACAGCCCACGCCCAAATATCAAAATATCAATTTAACATTGCTCAGTATTTTTGTTCGCAGGCGCGGTCATGTCCAACCCTTGTCACGTGGATGGAGAGAAAAGCCTCCACTGTGGCGAGGCGGAGAACATGCATTGTAAGACGGTCGACTACACTCCATACTGCCACCAGATCTCCAGTAACACAGCCATGAACGGCGTATGTACTTGCGAAAAACGTAAGCTATTATCACAGTTAAGTATGTTTTAAGAGCTTTGTAAGATATAAGTAAGTCTGTTAGGGGTTTTTGGTTAGAAATAAAGCGTATATACTCCAAATTCTTATGAGATAGACGGATATACTATCAAATATTTTGGTTAAAAAATCTTATATTAAAACTATGTTTTTTGCTCCAAATTTTAAGGATATAAATTAATAAGTTTTTTTAACAATTTGTTTCGTCACTAAGCAATTTATTTGCATCTATACTGCAATATTCAGATTTAATGTGGTGTTTATTTACATCCGGTATTAAAAAGGGCGAAAATGGCATTCCTACTTATATAGATATTTTGTAGACGGTGGTTATATGCCACTACCTAACACTAACCACCACCTGAGTGACATATATAATTAGCTCACTGGATATTTTTTAAACTTACCAAAAATCTACACTGCAAGTGCTCAGCCTAAAATACTTTAAACGAACTATCCATTAGTAATTTCCATCTATTTCAGTGTGTTTCGTTGATGACCAATGCGCTTCTACCGGATGTCCACCGCGCACGACAGCCAGATGTACTGAAGCGTTCAGCAATAGCATTGAGCGCTTCTGTATCTGCAAATAGACGAAACATTCCGTTTTGTCATATATTTTGGATGTGTAAAATAAACTTAATGTTCCCTATTCTGTTTTGGATCACTGTGTTGTAATGCATCTTGCATTTGCCCCATTTGGGTTGCAAATGTGTTGTTTTGAATTGCAATCATTGAGAAATCAATTTTCGAACAGAAATATGAAAATCTGCGATGTGATCTTTTGTCAGCAGTCTTATATTACTGATTTGCTGATTTCTACGCAAAAATTGCCTCATTCCTAGACAAAAAATAAAATAAAAAAGTTGTCAAAACGGTAAATCTGTGTGAGTGCAGCTTTAAATAAAATTTGTTGAATAAAACCCTTCGTCAAGGACAAATTCTGTGCTTTAAGGGAATTTATAATGAAGCTTAAATCTGATTACGACCAACCTAGATTAAAACATATTTTCGCAAAAAAGAGACTTGTATAAAATGCATTGTATTCCGGCTTGACTTAATGACTAGTAAGTCTCTTAATCGAGGGCAAGGGGTCTTCGTCTTGAGCCCTATCACGTGCACTGAGTCGGACAAGTTTGATATTTGGGATGAGTTTAACACCTGATCATCTCGGTCACACAGTCAACTCCACATTGTTGTCACTATAGGAGCCTCATTTCTAGCCCAATCTTAGTTTAAACTTTTTCTAGTGATATAATGAAAACTACAGGGACAAGCCGGGTCGTCAAATGTTGAAGAAAAAACCCTGATTAGAGACACAAGATTATGGCCCTAAAGACACTCATGTTGGCACGATGTCGCATCACAGTGTGGTCATGTTTTGTGGGAGAAGCCGCCCTAGGAAAACAAATTTGTCATGCCTAGTGACCACAAACCTAATTCAGTCCGAGAATCAAGCCTTGGTGACAAGAGATTTTGCAAACAGACAACTCGACCTTGATGTTATTCTGTCCAAAAGTATATTCTTAATGGTGTAAAAAGTAAAAACGTTTGAAACTAAGAATCAAATATCTTGCCATCCTAGAACCGTAATGCGGTTAAAGCCTTGGCGTCATAATGTGGTTATAGCATTGGCGTCATAATGTGGTTATAGCATTGGCGTCATAATGTGGTTCGAGCATTGGCGTCATAATATGGTTCGAGCGTTGGCGTCATACTGCAGTTATAACATTGGCGTCATAATGCGGTTATAGCATTGGCGTCATAATGTGGTTATAGCATTGGCGTCATAATGTGGTTATAGCATTGGCGTCATAATGTGGTTATAGCATTGGCGTCACAATGTGGTTATAGCATTGGCGTCATAATGTGGTTATAGCATTGGCGTCATAATGTGGTTATAGCATTGGCGTCATAATGTGGTTATAGGATTGGCGTCATAATGTGGTTCGAGCATTGTCGTCATACTGTTGTTCCAGTATTGGTGTCAATATGCGGTTCTAGCATTGGCGTCAAAGGTGGTTTGAACATATACGTCATAATGTGGTTCGAGAATTGGTGTCATTATGCGGTTCGAGAATTGGCATCATAATGCGGTTTGATCAAAGGCATCATAATGTGGTTCGAGTATTGGCGTCATAATGTGGTTCGAGCATTGGCGTCTTAATTTTGTTCAATAATTGGCGTCATAATGTGGTTCGAGTATTGTCGTCATAATGTTGTTGGAGTATTGGTGTTATTATGCGGTTCTAGCATTGGCGTCAAAGGTGGTTTGAGCATTCGCGTCATAATGTGGTTCGAGTATTGGCGTCACAATGTGGTTCGAGCATTGGCGTCTTAATGTGGTTCGAGCATTGTCGTCATAATATTGTTCCAGTATTGGTGTCAATATGCGGTTCTAGCATTGGCGTCAAAGGTGGTTTGAACATTTACGTCATAATGTGGTTCGAGAATTGGTGTCATTATGCGGTTCGAGAATTGGCATCATAATGCGGTTTGATCAAAGGCATCATAATGTGGTTCGAGTATTGGCGTCATAATGTGGTTCGAGCATTGGCGTCTTAATTTTGTTCAATAATTGGCGTCATAATGTGGTTCGAGTATTGTCGTCATAATGTTGTACGAGTATTGGTGTTATTATGCGGTTCTAGCATTGGCGTCAAAGGTGGTTTGAGCATTTGCGTCATAATGTGGTTCGAGTATTGGCGTCTTAATGTGGTTTGAGCATTGCCGTCATAGTGTTGTTCGAACATTGGTGTCATAATACGGTTCGAGCATTGGCGTCTTAATGTGGTCTGAGCATTGGCGTCATAGTGCTGTTCGAACATTGGTGTCATAATACGGTTCGAGCATTGGTGTCATAATGTTGTTCGAGCATTGGCGTCATAATGTGGTTCGAGCATTGGCTTCTTAATGTGGTTTGAGCATTGGCGTCATAGTGTTGTTCAAACATTGGTGTCATAATACGGTTCGAGCATTGGCGTCTTAATGTAGTTTGAGCATTGGCGTCATAGGTTTGTTCGAACATTGGTGTCATAATACGGTTCGAGCATTGGTGTCATAATGTTGTTCGAGCATTGGCGTCTTAATGTGGTTCGAGCATTGGCGTCATACTGTGTTTCGAGCAATGGCGTCATAATACGGTTCGAGCATTGGTGTCATAATGTGGTTCGATCATCGGCGTCTTAATGTGGTTCGAGCATTGGCGTCATAATGTGGTTCGAGCATTGGCGTCATAATGTGGTTATAGCATTGGCGTCATAATGTGGTTCGAGCATTGGCGTCATAAAGTGGTTCGAGCATTGGCGTCATAATGTGGTTCGAGTATTGTCGTCATAATGTTGTTCGAGTATTGGTGTCATTATGCGGTTCTAGCATTGGCGTCAAAGGTGGTTTGAGCATTTGCGTCATAATGTGGTTCGAGAATTGGTGTCCTTATGCGGTTCGAGAATTGGCATCATAATGTGGTTTGATCAAAGGCATCATAATGCAGTTCGAGCATTGACGTCTTAATTTCGTTCAATAATTGGCGTCATAATGTGTTTCGAGCATTGGCGTCATAATACGGTTCGAGCATTGGCGTCATAATGTGATTCGAGCATTGGCGTCTTAATGTGGTTCGAGAATTGGTGTCATACTGTGTTTCGAGCAATGGCGTCATAATACGGTTCGAGCATTGGTGTCATAATGTGGTTCGACCATCGGCGTCTTAATGTGGTTCGAGCATTGGCGTCATAATGTGGTTCGAGCATTGCCGTCATAATGTGGTTCAAGCATTGGTGTTATAATGTGGTACAAGCATTGTTTTCATAATGCGGTTCTAACATTAGCGTTTATGTGGTTCGAACATTGGTGTCGTACTACAGTTCGAGCATTGGTGTCATAATGTGTTTTGAGCATTGGCGTCATAATACGGTTCGAGCATTGGTGTCATTCTATGGTTCGAGCATTGTCGTCATAATGTGGTTCGAGCATTGGTGTCATAATTTTGTTCGAGCATTGGTGTCATTATGTGGTTCAAGCATTGGCATTTAAATGTGGTTCGAGCATTGGTGTCATAATGCGGTTTTAGCATTAGCGATTATGTGGTTCGAACATTGGTGTCATACTACAGTTCGAGCATTGGTGTCATAATGTGGTTTGAGCATTGGCGTCATAATGTGGATCGAGCATTGGTGTCATACTATGGCTCGCGCATTGTCGTCATAATGTGGTTCGAGCATTGGTGTCATAATACGGTTCGAGCATTGGTGTCATAATGTGGTTCGAGCATTGGTGTCATAGTTTGGATCGAGCATTGGCGTTATAAAGTGGTTCGAGCATTGGTGTTATAATGTGGGTCGAGCATTAGTGTCATAATGCTGTTCGAGCATTTGCTTTATAATGTGGTTCGAACATTGGTGTCATACAACAGTTCGAGCATTGGTGTCTTAATGTGGTTTGAGCATTGGCGTCATAATACGGTTCGAGCATTGGTGTCATACTATGGTTCGAGCATTGTCGTCATAATGTGGTTCGAGCATTTGTGTCATAATACGATTCGAGCATTGCCATTGGTGTCATAATGTGGTTCGAGCATTGGTGTCATAATGTGGTTCGAGCATTGGTGTCATAATGTGGTTCGAGCATTGGCTTAATAATGTGGTTCGAGCATTGGTGTTATAATGTGGTTCGAGCATTGGTGTCATAGTGCGGTTTGAGCATTAGCGATAATGTGGTTCAAACATTGGCATCAAAATGCGATTAAAACATTGGCATCATAATGTGGTTCGAGCAACTGCATCATAATGTAGTTCGAGCATTTGCATCATAATGTAGTTCGAGCATTGGCATCATAATGCGGTCGAGAATTGGCTTCATAATGTAATTAGAACAGTATGACGCCAATTCTTGAACCACATTAAGATGTCAATGTTCTAACTACATTATGACACCAATGCTCGAACCGTATTATGACGCCATTGCTTGAAACACAGTATGTCGCCAATTCTTGAACCACATTAAGATGTCAATGTGTTTCGAGCAATGGCGTCATAATACGGTTCGAGCATTGGTGTCATAATGTGGTTCGAGCATCGGCGTCTTAATGTGGTTCGAGCATTGGCGTCATAATGTGGTTCGAGCACTGGCGTCATAATACGGTTCGAGCATTGGCGTCATAATCTGGTTCGAGCATTTGCGTCTTAAAGTGGTTCGATCATTGGTGTCATAATACGGTTCGAGCATTGGTGTCATAATATGGTTCAAGCATTGGTGTCATTATGTGGTTCGAGCATTGGCGTCATAGTGTTGTTCGAACATTGGCGTCTGAATGTGGTTTGAGCATTGGCGTCATAGTGTTGTTCGAACATTGGTGTCATAATACGGTTCGAGCATTGGTGTCATAATACGGTTCGAGCATTGGCGTCATTATGTGGTTCGAGCATTGGCGTCATAGTGTTGTTCGAACATTGGTGTCATAATATGGTTCGAGCATTGGTGTCATAATACGGTTCGTGCATTGGCGTCTTAATGTGGTTCGAGCATTCGAGTCATTATGCGGTTCGAGTATTGTTGTCATTATGCGGTTCTAGCATTGGCGTCAAAGGTCGTTTGAGCATTGGTGTCATAAAACGGTTCGAGCATTGGCGTCATAATGTGGTTCGAGCATTGGAGTCATTATGCGGTTCGAGTATTGACGTCATTATGCGGTTCTAGCATTGGCGTCAAAGGTGGTTTGAGCATTTGCGTCATAATGTGGTTCGAGAATTGGTGTCATTATGCGGTTCGAGAATTGGCATCATAATGTGGTTTGATCAAAGGCATCATTATGTGGTTCGAGTATTTGGCGTCATAATGTGGATCGAGCTTTGGCGTCATAATACGGTTCGAGCATTGGCGTCATAATGTGGTTCGAGCATTGGCGTCTTAAAGTGGTTTGAGCATTGGTGTCATTATGCGGTTCTAGCATTGGCGTCAAAGTTGGTTTGAGCATTGGTGTCATAATACGGTTCGAGCATTGGCGTCTTAATGTGGTTCGAGCATTATAGTCATTCTGCGGTTCGAGTATTGGTGTCATTATGCGGTTCTAGCATTGGCGTCAAAGGTGGTTTGAGCATTTGCGTCATAATGTGGTTCGAGAATTGGTGTCATTATGCGGTTCGAGAATTGGCATCATAATGTGGTTTGATCAAAGGCATCATTATGTGGTTCGAGTATTGGCGTCATAATGTGGATCAAGCATTTGCGTCATAATACGGTTCGAGCATTGGCGTCATAATGTGTTTCGAGCATTGGCGTCTTAAAGTGGTTCGAGCATTGGTGTCATAATACGGTTCAAGCATTGGTGTCATACTACGGTTCGAGCATTGGCGTCATAATGTGGTTCGAGCATTGGCCTCTTTATGTGGTTTGAGCATTGGCGTCATAAAGTTGTTCGAACATTTGTGTCACGAGAATTGGTGTCATACTACCGTTCGAGCATTGGCGTCATAATGTGGTTCGGGCATTGGCGTCTTAATGTGGTTCGAGCATTGGCGTCATAATGTGGTTCGAACATTGGTGTCATACTACAGTTCGAGCATTGGTGTCATAATACGGTTCGAGCATTGGCGTCCTTATGTGGTTCGAGCATAGGCGTCTTAATACGGTTCGAGCATTGGCGTCATAATGTGATTTGAGCATTGGTGTCATAATGCGGTTCGAGCATTGGTGTCATAATATGGTTCGAGTATTGGTGTCATAGTGTGGTTTGAGCATTAGTTTCATAATGCGGTTCGAGCATTGGTGTCATAATGCGGTTCGAGTATTGGTGTCATAGTGTGGTTCGAGCATCAGCGTCATAATACGGTTCGAGCATTGATGTCATAATACGGTTCGGGAATTGGTGTCATAGTTTGGTTCGAGAATTGGCGTCATAATACGGTCCGAGCATTGGTGTCATAATACGTCTCGAGTATTGGTGTCATAGTGTGGTTCGAGCATCGGCGTCATTATACGGTTCGAGCATTGATGTCATAATACGGTTCGGGAATTGGTGTCATAGTTTGGTTCGAGAATTGGCGTCATAAAACGGTCCGAGCATTGGTGTCATACTAAATTTCGAGCATTGGTGTCATAATACGTCTCGAGCATTGGTGTCATACTACAGTTCGAGCATTGGCGTCATAATTTGGTTCGAACATTGGTTTCTTCTTAATGTGGTTCGAGCATTGGTGTCATAATGTGGTTCGAGCATTGACGTCATAATGTGGTTCGAGCATTGGTGTTTTAATGTGGTTCGAGCATTGGTGTCATAATGTGGTTCGAGCATTGGCTTTTTAATGTGGTTCGAGCATTGGTGTCATAATACGGTTCGAGCATTGGTGGCATACTATGGTTCAAGCATTGTCGTCATAATGTGATTCGAGCTTTGGCTTCTTAATGTGGTTCGAGCATTGGTGTCATAATGTGGTTCGTGCATTGGTGTCATAATGTGGTTAGAGCATTGGTGTCATAAATTGGTTCAAGCATATTGGCGTTATAATGTGGTTCGAGCATTGGTGTCATACTACAGTTCGAGCATTGGTGTCATAATATGGTTTGAGCATTGGCGTCATAATACGGTTCGATCATTGGTGTCATACTATGGTTCGCGTATTGTCGTCATAATATGGTTAGAGCATTGGCTTCTTAATGTAGTTCGAGCATTGGTGTCATAATACGGTTCGCGCATTGGTGTCATAATGTGGTTCGAGCATTGGTGTCATAATTTGGTTCGAGCATTGGTGTCATAGTGTGGATCGATCATTGGCGTTATAATGTGGTTCGAGCATTGGTGTTATAATGTGGTTCGAGCATTAGTGTCATAATGCGGTTCGAGCATTGGCTTTATAATGTGGTTCGAACATTGGTGTCATACAACAGTTCGAACATTTTTGTCATAATGTGGTTTGATCATTGGCGTCATAATACGGTTCGAGCATTGGTGTCATACTATGGTTCGAGCATTGTCGTCATAATGTGGTTCGAGCATTGGTGTCATAATACGGTTCGAGCATTGCCATTGGTGTCATAAGTGGTTCGAGCATTGGTGTCATAATGTGGTTTGAGCATTTGCGTCATAATACGGTTCGAGCATTGCTGTCATACTATGGTTCGAACATTGTCGCCATAATGTGGTTCTAGCATTGGTGTCATAATACGGTTCGAGCATTGCCATTGGTGTAATAATGTGGTTCGAGCATTGGTGTCATAACGTGGTTCGAGCATTGGTGTTATAATGTGCTTCGAGCATTGGTGTCATAGTGCGGTTTGAGCATTAGCGAAAATGTGGTTCGAACATTGGCATCATAATGCGATTAAAGCATTGGCATCATAATGCGGTTCGAGCATTTGCATCATAATGTAGTTCGAGTATTTGCATCATAATGTAGTTCGAGCATTGGCATCATAATGCGGTTCGAGAATTGGCGTCATATTGTAGTTCGAACATTGACATCATAATGCGGTTTAAGCATTGGCATCATAATGCGTTTCTAGCATTGGCATCATAATGCGGTTAAAGCATTGACATCATAATGCGGTTTAAGCATTGACATCATAATGCGTTCCTAGTATTGGCATCATAATGCATTTCTAGTATTGGCATCATAATGCGGTTTAAGCATTGGCATGATAATGCGTTTCGAGCATTGGCATCATAATGCGGTTTAAGCATTGGCATCATAATGCGTTTCGAGCATTGACATCATAATGCGGTTTAAGTGTTGGCATCATAATGCGTTTCGAGCATTGGCATCATAATGCGGTTTAAGCATTGGCATCATAATGCGGTTTAAGCATTGACATCATAATGTTGTTCTAGCATTGGCATCATAATGTTGTTCTAGCATTGGCATAAAGATGCCTGCTCTCGTCATACTGCATTTAAAGTCACAAACACACACACAGCTTTTAAGGAAACCGACCCACAAATAAGCTAGTTCTATGGTACTAGTAGCTCCTTTAACAATAATGTCTAATTTTGATCCCTGACGACACCATTTCGCGTGTAATTCAGGTAATTTCTTGATGATTACCAGTAGTACAAGTATGTGAAATAAATAATCAAACGTACAGTATTACAGTTTTTATATACATGTATGCTCTGTATTTCAACTGAAACCGGACATGGAATTATCTTTTTTGCAACCTTGTAAGGCCATAACAGCTTGTTTGTTGAAACATCTTATGATACCATTGGGGTCACCATCATACAAAATTCACATACATGTAGTTGTGTATGCGATACCTTAAAACTATTGTGGCAGGTCTGTCACATTTAGAACACTTACGTCTCTTATCTCTGCAAGTTTTATCACACTTTGTTCCATATTCGTATGCTTGTGTAAGGTTTCATCTTTCTAAATCAGAATTTCAAGAGACTCCCGAAGTGCAACTATGAAAATTACACTGTTTTTCATTATTTCTTTTGTGGGTAAGTTTGTTTTGTTGTTTTGTGGCTATTTTGACTTATGACAGCTTTAACCGCCTTAAATAAATTCACTCCAATTTGCACTTTAAAAATTTAAAGATGTAATTCTTGTTCTTATATGTATCAAAACTTTTTCAAAAGGTATTGATTTAGTGTAAAACTATCATATTTTAAGTTACATTTTTGGTATATTTCGATGACTCGCCTGACATTCCATATTGTGAGAATATAGAAGTAAAGAAGAAATAACAACTATTATGTATGGAAAACTTGCTTGGCACATTAGGCTCTAAAAAGATATGTAAAACAAAACAATTCATCATTAATGCAATAAAACAAGAACCAATACAGCCTTCGCATAAACGTGTGTTGTCTGTTCTGTTTACAATAATGAATATGAAACAATTTATCAACCGACAGGCTCACATACAATCTACCTGGGCCATGGGAGGGGAAACATAGAATAATTACGGTCTAGCCTAACTGCTTAAAATTATAGCTTGAGCTTGCCCATAGACATTCGCATTAAATGGCATATTTTGGATTTGATATTTTGGACTAATAATTCAACTCATTCAATCAAGTGTGGCTACTGTATCAGGAAATATAGGTAAATTTACCACTATAACAATGATGTGTTGATGACATATTTGACAGTTTTATAAATGTATGGAGGCCCAGGAGCAAAGTCGATAAAGATAAGACATTGTTTGAAGGTCATAAGTGGACAGAGAAGTCATAAACAAATTTATAAAGATCACCCTTCGTAACATGACACGTCAATACAAGTCATGATATAAATAGCCGCCACAGAGTATTTTCGACGATATATTGCTTGGCAGACTATACGAACTAAATTAAAAGTCAAATTTTTAAGTGTTCCCTTTATACGCATTATTTGGGCTTACATCAATATCCTGATTTATCACGCACATTTTAATGTTTGTTTTACAAATTTTACCATAACATTTTTTTCCCTATAATTTTCACCAGAGTTATTTTGCGGTATTTTTCTATAAAATATTCGGTTATGTTCCGAACTACAAAAAGTATAAGAAATAGCCCAAATATTGAATGAAAATTTCCATTAGAGGGAAGAAAGCAAACAATGCTTGTATTTATTTATTTTTAATTAAATAAGCTATACTTGTAAATCTTTTAAAAATGCCCACAAATAAATGGTTAAAACGAGCATATGCGTTTATTTAACCTATATAATCATTTATAAAAAAAATCAAATTTTGAAGAAAATAACAAAGCAAACGATGCAATGAATCCCAGTTTAGGTAATGAATCCCAGTTTGGGTAAAGTCATTTCCCCAAAATAATGAAGAAAAACAGCCTCATCGCACACAATATCCTCGAGTTAAGAAAATGATATTGGCTCTTCAGGGTTAAACATCACGTATTGTCTGAGCCTATGTGTTGTCACTGTTTTCATATACGGTATTGCAAAAGCAATATGTTGTTATGAAAACTGCTTAGATTTATATAAACTAAAAACGCTTTTTTAGTTGAAACTTGGTATACATGTTAAAAAAGCCCACGGTCAAGTATCATGTGCGACCATTGTCACATGGATGGAGAGAATAGCCTACATTGGCGTCGCGAGAACATGCAATGTAAAAACAGCCCATGCTGAAATATCAAAAGATCGATTCTCTCTTAGATTTCCCAGTAATGTTTGTACGCAGGCGCGGTCATGTGCAACCTTTGTCATGTGGATGGAGAGAAAAGCCTCCACTGTGGCGCGGCGGAGAACATGCAATGTGAAACAGCCCATGCTTAAATATCAAAAAGTCAATTCAACATTACTCAGTATTTTTGTTCGCAGGCGCGACCATGTGCAACCCTTGTCACGTGGATGGAGAGAAAAGCCTCCACTGTGGCGCGGCGGAGAACATGTAATGTGAAACAGCCCATGCTGAAATATCAAAAAGTCAATTCAACATTACTCAGTATTTTTGTTCGCAGGCGCGACCATGTGCAACCCTTGTCACGTGGATGGAGAGAAAAGCCTCCACTGTGGCGAGGCAGAGAACATGCATTGTAAGACGGCCGACTACACTCCATACTGCCACCAGATCTCCAATAACACAGGCATGAACGGCCAATGTACTTGCGAAAAACGTAAGATATTGTCACAGTTTGGGTTGTTTAAACTTTCGGGTACTTAGTTTGGTTCTGTAGTGTTTTTTTTATATAATTATATAATCGCTATATGACATCCGGTAAACGGGCGAAAATAGCATTCATACTTATATTGATATTTAAATTAGACGGCGGATGTGTAGAAATACCTCAATCGGAACACCTCGGCCACTATCCAACAAAATTGACTCAAAGCTTGTCGGGGATGGCTGACTTGTTACGATTGCCACTACCCAACACTAACCATTTACCTGAGTGACATTTACAGTGATCCCACTTAATAAACTTTACAAAAGTCTTCACTGCAAGTGCTCAGCATAATACAGTCGCATCTACTTCGAACGAAATCTCCATTAGTCATTTCCATTCCATCTGTTTCAGTGTGTTTTGTTGATGGTCAATGCGCTGCTACCGGATGTCCACCGCGCATGACAGCCAGATGTACTGAAGCATTCAGCAATAGCATTGAGCGCTTCTGTATCTGCAACTAAACGAAACATTCCATTTTGTCATACATTTTGGATATGTAAAATAAACTTAATCTCCCCCATTCCGTTTTGAATCACTGTGTTGTTATTCAATTGCCTTTGTCCCATTTGGGTTGCAAATGTGTTGTTTTGAATTTACAGTTATAGAGAATTTGTTCCATTTCACATATCGAATAGTTCTAACAAGGGTAATATTTTTATTGCTAAGATCATTGTAAAATATTTCTTGATACACTGGAATTTCTGTTAATTTGGCCATGCTGGAAAGTCCATGTTGACCTTTTATAGAAAAATGACCATGACCTTGACATTTTACCCAAAATCAATAGGGGTCAAGTCAATCGAGAGTTATTGATCAGAAACAACAGACTGACGATGACTTAGCCATGAACGCCGCCGCTGTGGCTTTGCAGGCGACACAATAATAAGTACAAAATAAAATAAAAAGTTCATTTTTAGGAACAACTTGAGTTTAAAATTGATGTAAAAATAGCTACGCGTCAGGTATTACAAAAATGAGTTCTCTACGTCAATTTCACCCAAATAAAATATTAAAAGGATGCATGAAAAGAGACAAAATCATGTGCCATTGGAAACCCTGCGTGCTCGGCAACTTGACGGACATATTGCCGGCTTCTGCGAATGCCATCGGGTCAGATTTAAGATCTGTAACACTTATTAAAATACAACATACATGTCCAGCCAATAAAATTGCAGATAGGCAGTCATTAAGTAAGTAGACTTAATCATGAAGAATTCCAACTTCCGCGTGTATTTAAAGATCCGCCTACTGCCAACCATCCGATACACACTCCCTGCGTCAGATTCCGCCTTGACAATGTATCAGCCAATGAGATTGTATTCTAAGTCAGTTAGATGATGTGAATTCTTATAATGATTAAGAAGGATAAGAAGGACTCGTTCGCTACGCTCACTCCGCCCATTCTTAATCAATTAGAATTCACTTCATGTCATCTAACTATTACCTAGTATTGGGTACATGGTATTTTAGGGCATCTATGCATTATTGACTCGAAAGATGGTTTGCAGCTACGCACTCTAGTAAAAATGTAAACATAAACAAAAGAACTGAAAGCTCCTTTAATGGGGATATTGACGGCAAGTTATTTCATAGCATATCTTTTTAGCAGTTGAGAAACAAACACAAAGACGGGTGTCGTGGAGCGCTAGACTGAAGTTTTTCAAAATTAAGAGAAGTAACTCCAAGCCTACGGATAGGAAATGAAATGATGGGCGTTGCTATACATGCTCAATATTGTCTCTGGCAACATGTGTACCAAGTTCCATTGACTCTCTTAAAGGGTATTTAAAGTTCGTCCAAGCTGAATGTTTGTATGACACCACTGCCACAAGTAGATCACAATACGAAGACTTTCTTCATAAGACTGACAAGCTTTAACAACATATTCTTTCGGTTGTCACATTTATTCGACTTCATGCACCATCTTATACAGACAAATTCTTCACAGAAACATCACAGTAATTATTGTTTTATATTGTAATACTTTAACACATCAACAGTCATTCAGATTGATTCTTTAATATGATCAACAGTACATTATATGTCAAGAACAATGTAAAATGCATTTAATCTGATGAATGATCAAATTTATGAACCCTGACAAACAGAAATTGGTTTTCTTGTAATAAGGCGATAACAAATCAATTGCCAGATTTTCATCTCCGCCCATCCCCTCGTTTTTCTGCTTCCCCTTAAATCTTATTGACACAAATTAAGATGTCGGACTAGGGTCTGTAATTGCTCATCAGTCTGGTACTGTCTGGGAATGGCTTTTATTCGTACAGAGTGTAAATGAATAACATTCACATGTAAAAAAGGACCAGAGAATTGATACTTAGTCTAGCAACGCATGTATATGGTCCCTTAGGCAAAAAGAAAGAACATGAACACATATTCATTGACGACACAGTCATCTAAGTAAAATAGAATGTTACCACCCACATCCATTACAAAAAATTGGATGAAAATCAAGCAATAAATTTATATTGCCCTTATGAAATCGGAAAATGTGAGGTCATCGTTTCCTGGCACTATAATTGTAATGCCCTCACCCAAAGTATAACATGCTTTTATGGTAGTTTACAAATCTAAAACTAAATTATAAATTTTCGCATTCGACAAATTTCTCTTTGTAGGGGTTCATAAATATGCAAGACAATTTAACATGAAAAAACATGTAATCACAATAAACATTTACAACAGATCATTTTTCTTATTTAAACAATTACATTTTACAAAGAAAAAATATTTGCAAGTAATGCCTTTCATTCCAACATGGTAATTAATATGTTTACCCTTAAGTTATTTCAATGTGTTAAGGGCTATAACACATTTATATACATTATTTCAAATTAAGAAAAAAGTATACTTAAAAAAGCAAAAAATGAACCAAGGTACATTAAAAAAGAAACAAAAAGAACAGTTATTTAGAGCACATGTTATGCTGTACCCTTAAATTTCTACGCATTTTCTATTTTAAACTCAAATACTTATAGTTAATTATCTGTTTGCCATATGACAAGACAAGATACAAGAATCTTTATTTAAAGTCAGTTATGTGTTAACAAGAAACATTAGCTCGATGAGCTATTTTCCGACATGAGCATGACGTTGGTGAAGTAACAGGTTTCATTACATAAAGCTAGCTAATACCAAAAAGGTAACATATTAAAGATATTTCAAGGGAATATCCGTCGTATTAATTTTTTAAAATTCATTTTTTTGTGACATTTTATTCTTACAAGCTAAAATTACATAATTATACAGGATAACTATTAGAAACAGCACAAATAAGATACGAGAGAGCATGTACATAGTACATGCAAAATGGCATCAATAGACTAGAGGCTATTTATACCTAAGATGCTGCAGTTCATCGTTTTAAAAAGCACTAATACTTTCACTATGTCAACTGTACTATTAAGAATAAAGAAAACATTACATCTTCCCCCCACCCATAACTTATTAACTCACTTTGCTTTTCTTTCCAATAGTAAGCTAGATTTGCAACTGTCAAAAGAGCAATTAAGCCTTCAGATAGACTTCCCCACCCAGTCATGACATGCATATAGTAAACTAAATACTTTATACTTAACGACGACCATATTTAAACAAAATGGCCAAATTATCCCCAAACATTTTATTTTCGATTCTTCAAATCGGTAATTCTTGGCAGTTAGAAGATATATTTTGAATCAAATTTTCAGACTAGAATATGAGATAAGGTTTATTTTAATTCATTATTTAAAAAATATCAAATTTTTGACACTTGCCTAGTATTTAATATTCTTCTGGATGTTTCAGTAATTTGTCTTAGTTGAATAGATGGCCTCAAAATGTATACACAATTAATAACTTTAATGAAGACACATTCTGAAGCATTTTATCAACAAAGCTCACACACACAAAATGAAAAAAATATAAACAATAAAAACATCATTAATATAATCATTCAAAACAAAACGTAAAGATTAAATAGATTAATATCTCTTGTAAGACCACCTGGACCGTACAACATTATTGCGTACCTATCATTGCCTTTCTACAATTGTTTTTTTTGCTATTCAATCATACAGAAAATCTAAAATATTATATGGCAATCTTTATCTTAAACCTTGCGATTGAGGCATTCTTTTAAATTGGCACTACTTATTGTTATACTACGGCGATAGCCAGGCAGATATAATCGAGGGTGCTGCACCCTGTAGCACCATTCTGCCCTGCCGTCATGGAGACCACTATGGGCACCCTTCTGCCTTTATTGAATCAACCAGTTACCGTTTTGATTTCAAGCTACTTATATGATTATACATCACTGACAAATTTGATATATCTGGCAATTAAAACCTACTTTCTTTCATTTTTAAAATTTATTATATTAAAGTTCTTCAATGTCCGATACAATGCCACATTTTCTCCCTTAAAACCCTATTATTTTAAGCAGAAACATGTCCTTTTAAATCCAGGCTTAAACTCTTAATATTGTTAACTTGTGTAGTAGACAAGGGTTTGGCGGTAAGAAATTGTCTGAACATAAGTTAGTTTTAAAATTTCAATACCACAAAGGCAGTATTGACTATGAAATAGTTTTATCACATTCTGAAAGTAAAAATCTTTCTTAGTAGAAGTCAAAGAAAACACTCATTTTTAAAACAGATTCTTGAATATTTATTATAGCTACTGAATTGCTAAAGACGTTAATGTCCATAAAAAAATACTATCAAAACAAACTCATTCGAAAAAGAATATGTGCAATTAATTTTCTAATACCATATCATTGGATTACTTCAAACCCAGAAAATCTAAAATAATACCACTAATTTCGAAACCCAAACAAGCCTAAGACAAAAATTGCTAGAAAATGCTGGTAATTCTTAAACCCAATACTTTTTGTTTAAAAATAAGAAAATGTCCATTTTTATTGATTATTACGTATTTTACAATGTAATTTACAGAAAACATATTGCAAACGTTCTATTCCAACGAAGTGAAGATAAGTTAGAGTTTGATTTAGGTGTTCTATTTCTTCACTTTCCGGGGACGTAAACCATTCTGGGCGGTGTTCTGGTCAACCTCGGGCAGTGATGAGATGTCTTCCTCTTGAACTGAAAATATAGGCAAGAAGTAAATACTTATGCACCTGTAAGCTCAATTGTGATAAATGTTGATAGTTATGATCCTGTTTATCTCTCTATGTTATAATGTGCATAAATACCATTGCTCTGATCATGAATGCTGACGAGCTAAATACGATAAATCACACCATTCTTATTATCTTACAAAACTTACATTACAAGCAATGAGAACATGATCACAGGGTTCGAATTTAGACTCGCATACTCACAAAATGCGAGCAACATTTGGAAATTGCGAGTGACTTTTATTCAAGCTTGCAAAATTCTGCGAGTGGCTTTTTCTAGACCACAAAATGTTAAAAGGAAAGTAGAATAAACATGAACTTAATTCCGCTATGTAGTCGAGTGTAAACAGCATATAAGTGGCATGTTTACACTACCGGTATAAAGAAGACAGTACGGAGTCACGCTCTAGTAGGTTTTCAAAAATAGAACAAATACGGAAAAGGCCGAGTTTTATCTCGAATCTTTCCGGGATGCTCCGAGGCGTGCATAATACAAAGTAAATACGAATGACGTAATCACCAAGCTCAATCATTGGCTAAATTTAGCGCTTTTGCGCACTATATGTAAACCCAATCATCCTTTGAATATATTTCAGTCCAACTGTCAAAATGAATAGACTTCGTTGATCGATGTATTTCATGGTCCAAAGTATCCACGCTACATTTACTGTTGCTTTTTTATTTTAAATTTATTATTTTATTGTTTTTAATACTTATAGACTTAATGAAATCTGTAGCGTGCTTGTCGAATGGGTATTAAATTACCCGATGGCGAGGGTAAATATACAAAGTGAACAATGTCAAATTATTGGACAGCTTTGTTATCAAAAAGCTGCCAGCATCAGACGAGTCTTTCCATATCCCCCAAATAGAATAAGCCGTCAACAAGTTCTAGTAGTCGAGTCACTCAAGATTGATACTTTTCAATATTCATAATATGTCCTAGGTGTTAATTTCTACTTTAATTAGACAATATTATAAGGGAATAAAGCAAATAATAAAATTGCAAGTTGATTTGTCATTTTGCGAGTTGCCTCAAAATGCACTCGCAAAATTTTGCGAGTGCTCCTCAAAGTTAAATTGGAACCCTGGATCAGCATGGAGCCAACATCAGCACTTGTCTGGGGCAGATCAGCATGGAGCTTACATCAGCACTTGTCTGGGGCATCAGTCATTGAAATTAGTATTTTGGATGAACAAGCCCGAATTCATATACTATTGCTTAGCAGTACATTTTTGACTGTATAAAACCCTGAATTTGAGCAAGCCCAGAAATCATTTTACCACTGCAGGGCTTGTGCTAATTTGGACCATTGGGGCATAACATCAATTATTATAGCAAGAGTTATGGGACTTGTTATACATTTGCCTTTTTCTGGCATCAGGTGTACCGAGCAGGACTGCTAAATTCTGGCCATTTTGACTGATTTAGACCACGCAGGATCGATTACATTTACAGAAAATGGCTAGAGAATAGGTACAAAACAGCAAAAAAGTAACAGACAAATCTTGTAACTGACAAGGTAAGTTTCTGCATGATGAGGCCAACAACCACCTGAATGTTATGACATTCCCTTCTAAAAAAGACGTGCTAAAAACGAGTACTAAAAAAGGTTCAAAATGCACAAATTATACCTACATTACTCACCTTTGCCCTTTTTCTTGGTCGGGGAGCGAAGTTTGCGAGTGTACACAGTGCGTTCCCGGAGGCGACGCAGTTGGAAGGTGAGGAAATTCCACATCATCCATGCCTGCAGCAGACATGTTGCCAATAGGCAGTAGATTCTGCAAAATAAAACAGGGTTTTGAGCAAGACTATTACTGGTATGAACATTCAATGTCAATTGTCAGGTATAACAACTTATCAAGTAATGGCGATATAATACCAATTTCTTATATTAAGATAGTTTGGACCTGCCGTTAAGTACATGTGTTGTCATGGATACCAGATATCTAGATATAGCGTTTGGCGGAATACACAGATTTTCCAAAAGTATGCAATGAACTTCATTTTCAAAATCTGAGAAATTCCCAACCAACAACTAACCTGAACAGTAATGGCACAATATGATCGTGTTACAATCAACAATCAAATTTCAAACACAAATCAATCAAAATATAAATACCAGGATATGAGAAGAAAGTCTTACCTAAATATTTTTGTATTAAAGTTGCCTGTGGCAATGTCTATAGAGTCTTGACTAGACTGCTGGAGCCCGTACCTACAATACATAAACATGGTCATTAGTTTACACATGAGGTTGTCATCGTGAAATAATGACTTAAGGGTGACATCATTAATTAGGCTGGTATAATCTTAGTGTCTTATTACTACAGATTCTAAAAGATTCATTTTGGTAATGAAATAATCGGATATTCGATCGAAAGAATGACCAAATATCGAATATCAATTTTGCCCTTCATTTGCATCCCTAATAATTTTCATCAAGTTGCTTAATATTTGTGTGAAGTTTTAAGATTTAAAGATTTATGAGACTCACTAAAACAATGATTTACAAGATATTTGTCTAACGATATATCACTCTCTTCACAATTTTTGCCAAAAACCAAATAATTTATGTATAGTTGAAACAAATCATCTCACCAGAATGTCAGAACAGCGAGGGTAATAGATCCGAGGCGCACAAGCACAAACAGGACGTCAAACACCATAAAACAGTGCCCAGCCATCTCCTGCTTGTCCGCGAAGTAGATGAGGCGGGCCAGGTGGAACACAAACTCCACAAGGTAGTGTAGAACCAACATCAACATGGCTACACGCGTGAAACTGGAAAAAAGTAACATACCAGTTTAAGGAACAAAGCAATGCAAATGACTTATGCTTGATGTCCGCCGCCAGAAATGAACAAACTCTCATTGTGAAATGAAGACTTCAGTTATTTTTTTTAGAAAAATTAGTGTAAACTTATTTTTTTTACAACAAATACAGGACTTTTGGGCCCTGCTGCAAAGATGTGTATTGTTGATGGCAATAAATGTGCAAAGTTTCAATCAGGTATCTTGGAACAGTTTTGGGTTACAGCAAAGGTTAAAGTGTTTGCACAACCACACCAAGACTATGAAAAGTGTATTAATAAAAATTTCAACGTAATTGAAACTTACTTCATGGCGTATGCACCAGCAATAAAGATCAGGTACAACATACAGTAGGTAATTCTCCCTTTCATCTCCTCCTGAAAGTTAAAACATCAAACGTCAACATTTTGCTATTTTATAGATTTATAGATTTATTGAAGGAGGTTGAAAAAATCTGTTTAGATTGGCCTGAAATTTAATTGGCCAATAAAGTGAAAGGAATCACTCAGGAATGACTAAGGATAAACATGATAATCATGTTAAATATGGCGCCAGGTCAACCAATGACAGATCACAATAGCTCACTACGACCACTTTCAAGGTTGTATTTTTCAGTGATTTTAATAGCAAATAGTCGGTACTATTTCAATTGCAAAAAAATATTGTCTTTTCCCAACCGGATATTCTACTCCAATAATAATTTTTTTTTTTAAAGTTCCTTTTTAAAAACAATGGTTAAATGTTGCTTTAGTTACATAAGTTATATAAGTCCACAAATAATGGCTAAAAGAGTATTTGTATATTATATTTAATCTATATAATAATTTCCCCCAAAACATCCAATTTTTTCCAATGTGAAAATTCCTAATTCCAAGGATATATGTCATTTTCTCAAAATGCAGCAGAAAAAATAACCTCCAATTACCCTTCCTCAGCTTAAAACAACTACATAAAATAAACAAAACACATGAAGTTGAACATGCTTAAAACACCCAGTCTTTACCTTTTTAATTTTCTGGAAGTACAGTTCGGGGAAACAGTGAAGCCAGTAGGCCAGCTGAACCAGGAAATAGAACTTGACGATAAACGTCATGTTGGCGTGGGATGTCGGGTAGCCCTCCCATAACTGGTTGATATTGTGGAAGCCCTCCTAGAAAACACAGCATCACATTAAGGCAGGTAAAAAATAATAATTTATTACAGAAATTTCCTGAAGAAAACAGTGTATCATATATGGTGTGTAACTGCATATTTCAGCAATCACATTAGTAATGATATCTTTGGATAAACATCTGACAGTGAGATAGCATTTGACCCCAAACCATATCTGGAGCTATGAGGTTATATTTTGTTTCATATCCAGTCACAAAAGAGATAGACTTAAGGAGAATTGTTGGGTAGAATACTATAAATGCTTGATGTGGGCCTCCATTTTTACATCCTTACTCATTGACCTGTTAAATTGTACAAGGAAATTATTGGTTTAAAGATTTCAAACCATTTTATTAACAAACCATTTCCTCATTTGAATTTAAAGTAAGGTAGAGAGAAATCCAAGTTGAAAGTTTGCTTAATTTTTCTAAGATATCCTGAGCATTCACACACAATGATCCCTTAAAGTACAAGTCAGAGATGAACTTGCTTTGTTTGTCGATGGATGGCAAACCTAAGAATACAAGAAAAATTGTATGAACTGTCAATATGTTGTGAAAGACTTCCAAAAAAACAAAACTTGGCGCTTATTGTGAAAAGAAACTAAAATTGAAGCAAGAAACTAGCATTCAAATGCAGGGAAATCAGTGAATCCTATTTTAAACTTCACACATGATGGACACAATTATTTTATAACAAAGAGTGCTGTTTGCAAATACACAATTTGAAAGTACCCGTATGATGGTGTCTGCTCCCCAGACAGCGGACGCGAAGTAGAATGTCATCAACTGTCCAGACTCGTTAAACTTGCTGTGCTTCACCTTAGACAGGTGCATCTTCCTATTCAGTTTCTGTGGAAAAAATAAAAACAAATGCAACTGTACCTCAGAAACCTGATAAAAAGACAACTATAAAATTTTAGATTCTTTATATAGTAGGGTTTATGGCAGGTTTATAAGAGGAGATGGTGCTGCAAAAGATGGGCAGGGTGCTAATGGAGAAAATGGTACTCTATATCTGGCTGTAAAGATTTTGAACATTATGAATATCACAGAAAATGTTAGTTACTGTGTCTAATTCAAGTATAATAAGGTTTCAACAGCAAAATACAGTTTTAATCAAAACAAAAGAGATCCTTTACATTCTTAAGCATTTACAGTCTTAAGTATTTCTTTCTATGAAGGTAGAAGTAGTGCTACTAGAAAAGGACAGGGTGCTGCAACTTTCCATAATTCTTCATATAAAATATCAACTGTTTCGTGTATGAACCTTTTTAATATTTTACAAAGACTTAGTACTTACATCAAGAACATACTCCTGCACGACAGCATGAGCAATGATACAGATGAGCAGATAGAAGAAAGTTGTGAAAATGTCCTTGAGGCCGCATGTAAACAGGAATAGAGGCTCTGTTGAATCTGTTGCTGAAAACAAAACATTACATAAACATTAAAGATTGGATTTTCTCTTTTTTGAAATCAGATAACTAATACATTATTACAAGTAACAGCAAATTATAATCAATTTATATGATTGTGCAGGAGCAAAGTCCACAATTCATTGAACAAATTCATCAACTGGGATTTTCTATTTCCTTTTAATATACCAGCTGCTGTTAGATGTTTTAATAAACCATGGACAAATTATGCCCAGAAAAATGTTTGCTGTTACCTACCATTTACCGTGATGTTGTGCTGGAGTGTGACAAACAAAGATGCAACAGGAGAAGTTGCCTGAAAAAAAATCAAAGAAAAATATATAACATGCACAAAATTACTCACTCCTTACACATTATCTTTGCAGTACCATTACTTTATGTCCGCAACTTTTTCTCCTATTTGCATATGGATCAGCCTTGCAATAAATTATCTTCAATCCAAGTATGCATTTCCTCAAAATGTACTATGACACCTCAGATATGTCATAGCATATGTTATTTACCATTTCCCCAATCTTTCATTTAAGATAAAAATAAGACAATAAAAAAATAAATTCTAATAAATGATTTGTTAATTTACACATAATTAAATCTGTTGATTAACATATAACTGTAAATTTATAGATAGTGTGTAAATTCAACACGGTCTTAGTTGGATCTGAAGATCATGAAATTACATTTGACTTTAAAAAGCAAACTTGCATTGTCAGCATGATTTTAACAGCAATGAAAAATGCATACTCACATGAATGAAAAATGAATACTTTAACAATAATGAAAAGTATTTATCAAATTTGACACACAAATATAATGTGAACTCGAAATATTCCAAACCATATGTTAGTCCATGTGGCAACTGTCAAAACCAACTCACCTGAAACATCAGTCCTATCACGAAAACCATTGCCACGCACGATGTGATGTCGGCATGGTTTTGTATAACGAACTCATGGCTAAACACCGGAGGACTCTTGCTGCTTTTGCGACCACGCATACCCATGTTGAATGCAGTTTTGTTTGCTGCACCTTCCGAATCTGGCCGGTTTGACAAAGAGGAAGTGATTGGCAGTTTACCCAGAGTTCTTTGCTCCATAAACAAGGTTTTGTTACAAACGTTTTGATTGGCTGTCATACGTCAGCTAAAAGCCGGAGTCCAATGCCTTGCTTTGCCCGGCACAATTTAAACTTTAAAGTAGCATTGTTTTAAAATTGAACATAATTATAATAATGTTATAATACTCTGATTTTTTAAATTGAATTATGGTTTTGAATGGGTGTAACAGAAAGTATAATCCATTTTATTCCATAGGAAGACTATAGGCTGGGCCCAAAGAAACATCGCAATATTAATTCATCCTGGGAATATTATTGGTCCCAGATTCATCTGAATTTTTTTGGCTAAAATGCAGAAGTAGAAAATGAGAGATGGGGAGATTTAACACGTTTTATTTCTTATTTTTCAAGTAAGGACAATTGACATTTATATGGAATGCTCAGAGCTCGATCCAACCCCCTTTGGTGGATCCACTTGTTAAACCTGTTTTTTTGTTTAACTGTTTCCAAGAACCTAATGAAGATGAAATATTTATGTAATATGGCAGATAAAGCACTGTTTTAAATTATTTTTATTACTGAAATGTCTGGAATTTAGGAAACATAATATTTTATGATTCTATTACTTTTTGCTATGTCAGTTACAAATTGTTATCCAATTTCAATAAAAACAAAAAAAGAAATCAGTACTTAATTCATTTATTTACCAGTCTTTGCAAATTTTATTAGAACAATATATACACAAAACTAAAATAGCTACTGTAGGATAACAATCCCAAAGCTTGCCGGAGATGGCCGAGTAGGTACGTTTGGTACGTTGAGTGTAACGAAGGCTTTCCTAATTAATGAACCATGAAAGTGTTCTTAAAATAGAAACAATTATGTACACATGTGCTTTCCCAGTGTAGTTAGTTTACACAGCATGAAAGCCATGGAAGGCAGTTTGTGAAAAAGAAGTATTGACAGTTTTATAAATGCACAAGAACATTAATGAAGTTGCAATGAAAGGTAAATTTGAGTTTTGTTTGCGTTTTTGGTTTGTGTATTTCGAGCTTTTGAGAAAAAGGTAAACAAAGTGAGAATGAAATTCCATTCAATCTTGTTCTGTATGATGTTGTCATATACTGTAGCTGATACTAATCAGTTGTAACAGTAAGCGTTTTTTAAGAATATTTTCCTGAAGTGAAAAGTTTACTTGTCTTACAGTAAGGCGGTCTTTCCTCTCCTCTAAGTATCCAGTTAGCACCCAATTAGTGTTTCCAGTCTAGCTGTAGCATCATAACAATTTTGTATTGTGTGTGGGGGTAAGAACCAGCTCCCCAGTTAAGGCTCAGGCAGTAGAGCTCAATGCTAGTGTTAAAACGGTCATGGGTTCAGGCCCACATTGGGCACACTTTTCATCCTTACCAGTAACAGAAGTGAAAGGCAGCATTGCCTGGAGGTTAACAGGGAGAAGGAGTGTTGTGTGTGTAATGCACCAGTCCAATGTAACCACGACTGCCCCCCCCCCCCCCCCCCCCAAGGTCTAGGGGTATGCGATGGTTATGGTTTTGTTTTCGCGGGCTGTGATTACAATTGACTGGTGCATAAGAACCAGCCACCTGGTTAGCTTAGTTGCAAGTGTTTAGACAGCCTTCAGTTTCAATGGTATGCATATAGTTCTGATGTGCAAAGAGCTAAGAAAGTTAAACCTAGCCTCCAAATCATCCATGTAATCATTGTTATAAATTTACATTTTAAATGGTGATCAGTGTTCAACATTGGCGGTTTGGGACCCCTTGACTTTGGAGGTGGAAGTCCTTCTCAACTTATTTCATGAGAAGGAAGAAATGAAAATACAATTCAGTGTCTAACACATGAAATTATCTATATGCAACAGCATGTTCCCAGAAGGTGCTTATCATTAGGTGGTAAAATTCTTGCCTAGAGGGATTTCTGGTAACTGACTATTGTATATATTATTATATTAGTTGCCTAAAAACTTAATTAACTGCTTAAGCGGCATGCCCCAGTAGTGGTGTTAACATCATGAGAAAGATCCTGGTTACGGATCATTCTGCAACCTCTTAGTTCTTTAGACTTTATTTTATGCTCGATTGTGACAAAAGATTCACTCTCGAGTCTTTGGTAGAAATCAGAGAACTGGAGGCTGTTAAAAGTAACCCTGTTAGGGATCAAACATACATATCTTGGGTAAGAGGCGGACACCTATACAACTAGACCAACAATCCTGAGTAAGTGGCCAACACCTAAAGAACCAGTGCACCATCTTACTGGCTACCATAAGGGGTCACTTGATGATTTCACATTTACAATCGAAACCTGTTGACTTGATATTGCTTGGCTCGATTTCCTCATTGGATTGAACTGGCTGTTCAGGACAGATTTTGTTTTACTCTTTGCAAGCAGTCCCACTTGGCTTGATATTTTGCGAGGCCCGAAGTATTTTGGCCAGTTCCTGTGATATCGAGACAATGAGTTTCGACCGTAGTAGCAATTTTGTGTAACTAACGTTATATCAAGTTAAGGTTAAATATATTATGTACACCACAGGTAGCAGTCGGTTGAGTGTTTCTCGATCAGCACGTGATGACGGACCAGCCTCAAACACCGGGAAAGAAGCCAAGTCAAGTCCTATCAGCACGCGTAGTGGTCGTAAGTTCACTCATTGGATTATCATAATGTTCTTAGTTTAAAAAAAATTGAAATCATGCTTAAATTGGATAATCTCTGCCCTCAATTTATGTCTAGGGTTATTGGAAAAATGAATTGTTTAAACTTTAAACCAAATTACATCTGTTTAGTGGAAGCTCAATAATTTTACAGCAATTGTTTAACAACTTCTTACAACATTATATTACTTTTGTTGGTAGATGTTAAGTTTACTGTGGTCTTAACAATGGTTGTGGGGGAAACAGGATTTCCCGGAGCAAACCAACTTGTCTGGCTTTGTAATAACAAACCAAACTCACATGTGCTCAGGTGGGGAGAAGTGTGTGGATTTGATATATAAGCTTTGAGGGTCTTCTCAGTGGTAATTATGCAGCCCTTTGTCAGAATAATCTTCAATTAAGACACTCAACAAGTCATCAAATGAACTCACAGGATGGTTCAATTTTATAGAATTTAAAAAAAAGTTCTTAAGGCTATTATTTAATGTATTAAGAAAATGCCAAAAACATTGAAATTCCATCTTTTCAATAATTGTCCGATGTTATTTTAGCTTCAAGATAGTTTTATGACAACAGCTTTTGTTTTGATACAAGAAGAATCTAGTTTATTTTTAGCTCGACTATTCGAAGAATAAGGAGAGCTATACTACTCACCCTGGCGTCGGCGGTGGCGTCGGCGTTGGCGTCACACCTTGGTTAAGGTTTTGCATGTAAGCACCTTTAAGTCATTATCTCAGTAAATACATCAGTTATTGCATTGAAACTTTAAATATGTATTCCAAACTATCTTACATACTAAATTAATGAAGTTAGATAACAATTATTTGAATATAATGCAAATAATAGGCCTTTATTATTCGACTTAGAAATTCTGGTTAAGGTTTTGCATGTAAGCACACATAGGTTAATATCTCAGCAACTACTTGAGTTATTGCATTGATACTTGATACAATGTTACTCAACCATCCAACCTACTAAATTAACCAAGTTAGATAACTCTAGTTTGCATTTAATGCAAAATAATTGCCCTT
Source organism: Mya arenaria (assembly GCF_026914265.1). Lineage (NCBI taxonomy): Eukaryota > Metazoa > Mollusca > Bivalvia > Myida > Myidae > Mya > Mya arenaria. The sequence continues at coordinate 66,352,350 of NC_069131.1, read as the reverse complement.
TATTATTTGACTTAGAAATTCTGGTAAGGTTTTGCATGTAGCCACATTTAAGTCAATATCTCGGCAAATATATCATGTATTGCATTGAAACATTAGATATGTATTCCCAGATAACACTTTTTTTAATTTAATGCAAATTATGGGCCTTTATTATTTGACTTAGAAATTCTGGTTAAGGTTTTACATGTAAGCACACATACATGTAGGTTAATATCTCAGCAATTACTTGATGGATTGCATTGAGACTTTATACAATGGTACTCAACCATCTACTTAAATAACCAAGTAATATAACTCCAGTTTGCATTAAATTAAAATAATGGCCCCTTTTTTATTCGACATAGAAATTCTGGTTAAGGTTTTGCATGTAACCACTTTAAAGTCAATACCTCAGCGAATACATCATGTATTGCATTGAAACTTTACACACAGGCTCCCATCTATTTAACCTTCTTATTTAATCAAGTAAGATAACTCTATCTTTTATAATATATAATTTTTGCCCCTTTATTATGCGACTTAGAAATTCTGGTTAAGGTCTTGCATGTTAGCACACATAGGATAATATCTCAGCAACTATTTGATGTATTGCATTGAGACTTTATACAATGGTTTTCAACCACCCAACTTACTTGAATAACCAAGTTAGAAAACTGTATTTTGCAAATAATGGCCCTTTATTATTAGACTTAGAAACTCTGTGCAAATATTTTGCATAAAACTACATTTATGTTTATATCTCAGCACACCATGTATTGCATTGAAATCTAATCTAACAGTGATCCATGCATGTTTCGCCAAAACTTTTCAATCCTTACATTGAAAAGCGGCGGAATAGTCGAGCGCGCTGTCTCTGTGACAGCTCTTGTTATATGTATAGCAATTCAACTGTATAAATTAGAATTAAAGAAAAAAATAGCTGAGTATATGAGTGTCTGTGTAATCAGTGATCTTACATATATATAGTAAAAATGATTGCATAAGGTACCAGCTGTCATCTTTCTGAAACACAATTATATTGAAAGTATTGATTACCCTAGAGATTCAGAAATCAGAAGGTCTTGTAAACTAAGCATGATCAGTATTTCATGGCTTCTTCAACTCTTGAGTTACTCAGCTGGTTTAAATTAGTAATGCAGGTAGTTTGGATTTATTGAGAATGCCAGATTTATTACCCAAGGGGCTGTGTTGGGGTAATAGGGGAGCTGTTTAGGGGTCATATGTGGGTCAGTACCTACTTGATGGGGGCTGAGGCCTATTCATGTTGTTTTTTAGATGACCCTGTTTTGAAAATCTTGCGTGATGTTATTATATCATTACTTGACCTATAAATTAATGTAAAAGAAATTAATTGATTTTATACCTGATAACCTTATTTCAAATTATTGCATTATATCATTATTGTTGACTCCAGGTTAACTTGATCTTAACAATAAATATAAACAATGCAAATCCCTACTACTAATTGTTATACTTCTGTCAACATAAGTGTTTGTATAAGTGTTTTATAGACCATCTAACAGGTAAGTTTTAGTGATTTATTTTGCTCCGCATTGCGATTATTTTTCTAAATATTTAAATTGTGGGGTTACACACTTTTTTAAGTAATTTGTGCAGAAAATAACCCTTGGGACTCCGGATTACCAACTTTTTTTGGGCTCTAGACCCATGGTGGTGAAATACTTGAGTCCTGGGGATTTCAAAATGAATCACTTATGATTTCCATTCAAGAAGTGAAGTACTCGGAAAAGGAAATTATTTTTAAACAAAAATTATTTGATATTTTAGTAGTTAAAATAATTTTTAGGAGGACACTTAACAAGCGATGAATTAGTACTGATAAGTTTTATGTTTAAAATTCTAGTATGGTTTCTATGAAAAAAAATTGCATGCGCTGAACAATACTAGAAAGTGATAGTGGCATTATGATATTTATCAACAAAGGTATTGTAAGATTGCTTTTTTAAAGTAGTGATAATGTCTATTTCGAAAATATTATTTTAGACTTAGTTGATTAGATTTAGTGGGTAAAACATTCTGTTTAATTTTTTACTTTGACTTATTAACTAATGCACTTTCTTGATTTTACAAAAAATGTGTAGTATACTTATGGATAAGAGGCCACATTATCTTTTAAGCCTTTCTTGATGCTTTCTTTCTGGAAATGATTTTTGATGCTAATAATAACTCATTGTTTACATTTTTCTGTAAATTGTGACAAAATTGCAGGACTAAACATTGAGACAAAAGTCACAGCAATCATAAAGATTACATATGATATATCCTAAATTATAATAATCATAAATTTCAGGTCGGTTAAGCACTGGTTCTGCAGGCCCATCTCCTGTTGGTTCCCGGTCCAGCACTCCTAGCCAGTCGCCAAGCACGAGGGCCGCTGCAGCCTTGGGGTCAAAGGTTGTAACCCCTGGAGTGACCCTGAAGGCTACACCTTCGAGATCAAAGCGATCTACCCCGGGATCGGCACCGGGGTCAGCATCGAGAGGAAGTGTGCTTGATAAACTGCGCGCTAACAGGGAAAAGTTAGAAAAACAGGGAAAAGGTGGGAATATGCTATCACATATAAATGTAGAGTTAGCTTATTATGACGCTTTATTGCAAAGTTAGCATAATACAGATTTGAATTGAAATTGGTGAACCAGATCCATGTTTCCATTATAAACCACAGGAGGTTATTATGATAACAAATAGTAACTTAGGTATTATTTAGTAACTTAGGTATTATCTCGTGTTATCTATGACGAAGAATAAATATTTCAACAATAATATTTGACACGTCTGTCATCTCAATGGTAAAATACAAATATCAGAACAAAAACTGGATAGTATAGCGCTTGAAAAGCAGGCTACTTATCAAAAAACATCATGTACATATAGTGTTCTGTAACCGCCCTTCTCATTTTATTATCAATATAACACATGTACCTGTGACCTTCAAAAATCTTATATGTTTTGGTAATAATGTGTTTCGGGGATATTTATCATTTATGTGACAGGCGCTGCTTTATTTGAACGAAGGAGAAAGTTCACTGGAATATATACCAAGAAAAAACTGAATCATGCTGTTTAATATTTAGTTAAAACAAAGTTATGAGTGTTAGCTGTTTATTTGACATAATTAAATCCTGACTCAGATATAAACCAGCTGTTATTATATGTAACTACATATGAAAGATACTTTATGAAATGGACTCAAAATAGGAGCTGGCTAAGTTAAGTCTGAGCAAATTCAAAGTTTATGTCAATGCTAATTTTACATATATGTATTGATTTAATCTTACACTGCTATTTTCAGATCAATACACATCAGCCTATCAGAGACTATCTGTCTAGTTCTATTTTTAGATTGTAAACATTCACTGCATGCCGACATAAACATTGTAATGTATAGGCAGGCTTAATGGATGTTTTGCATGGTTTATATCAGGCTTAAAACTTTGTCAGTAGTAATTGTGTTATGTGATGGAAGTATTTTCTACATAAGTTGGTACATAATTGTAAGGCGGTAGTCTTTTAGAGAAAAACATAGCTGTATTTCATATAATGTGTTAAAGTCTTTATAAAATGTAGGTCAGGGATTGAAGTACAAAAATAAATTGTTGTTTTATGTTGAAAATAATGTTTCTTTAGATATCTTCCTCGATATTTAAAGGGCTGGAATCAGCTTGACGGTCATGCAATAAATGATATTGATGTTGTGATAAAATTGTCTTTCTAAATTAATTCCTAACTTTTTTTTAGATATGTATATGTTAAGTTCAGTGTTCTGGTTGAAGTGGTTAATTAAAGGGACCTAATCACATGGTATCGGATCAGAATTTCGAAAAAAAAAATCCAGGTGAAATGTCAACAAAATACTGTTAAGAGCTCCATTTTTAACTGATATTGAAAAATGTGATATAAAATGCTTTTTTTACGTAAAGCGGTGGTAACGATATAACGATTATTAAATGTTTTAAGGCTATAGATAATTAAATTACAAATTTTTGTTTATAAAGCTGCACCCACAGATTGACCGTTTTGACATTTTCTTATTTTTGTCTTGGAGCCAATTTTAGCGTACATGTCTGGAAACCAGTGATTCAAGACTGCTGACAGATCTGTGATCAGAACGCATTGTTCTATATTATGTTCCAAAATTGATGTACTAGGTAAAAAAAGCAATTAACAAAGTTTAAAAAAAAAAACGACTTAAAAAATCAGATTAATTTTAGATATTTAGAAAAGCAGTCAGTATGAAATAAAGAATGTCAGATTAGGTCAAAGTTACTTAGTTTTCAAATAAAGTTATAGACATTTCATGAGGTGATCTTAGGTCTCGATGTTTACACGTGTCTGAACTTGCTCAAGGTCGCTTACTCATTGCCTCTTAAAAAACACCGCAGATACATGTATCTACCAAGAAAACCGCTTTGAACAAATTGAGCGTGATTCAGTATTGATCAACTAATAGCTATCTTCACAATCAAGCTGGAATAGATTGGAATAAACTTTGAAGTAATTCTATTGATTTTGATTTATTGTGATTTGAAAGCGAAGTTTTACAACCAAATCAATTCTGATCTTTCCATACTAGTACCTTAAATGTTTGGTATTCTGTACTTCATAATATATACGTTTCTGTATTCTATTATTATAATTATGTTTGAAACTTATTTATTTTAGTCATGAAAGTTTAATTGGGGACAAACATTAATCAATTGTAATGTCACCTGACATTGTATTTGCATTGTTTAACAGTGATCAAAATTCAACCCCTGGCTTAATGATTGTGAAGAAATTTATGATAACTTTTGCTAAGTCACCCTTATTGGCATGATGTTGCCCCATAGTGTGGTCTTGTGTTGTTGGGGAAACCGAAGTACCCAGAGAAAACCCACGTGTCTGGCATGGTGGCCACTAACTAAACTCACATGAGCCCAGGCCGGGAATCAAACTCAAATTGCCTTGGTGAGAAGCGAGTGAGCTACCCGCTGTGTTAACTAGACAACCTAAGGTGGCTTGTAAAACATTTTGAATTTTGTTATATGTTTATGCATTCAGTCTTGTTCAAGAAAACTTCCATTTTTATCACTGGTTTAAAACAAGAATTTGAAAATGGCAAGATGTTTGTAGATTTTTTTTTCCACAGGCTATGAATGCATAATTAATTCCTTCTAACGAGGTTCAGATACAACCTCTGTAAGCAAATAAACTAGATGAAATTAGATTGTCTATTATCTAAAGGTTTACATTTTATTGGGTCAATCATAGAAAAAACCATTGTCGTGTGGAATGTGAAAAAATGCTTGTTTAAATGATAGTACATCATTAAAGTTCAAAGTACAGCACTATTCCTTTATTGAACTCTTTATTGACATTTCGGCCTAAATCTGCTTAAGCAAATACATGCATACAGAAGAAAACAAAAAAGAAGTAAAGATATCTGGCCAACAAGAATGCAGGGTATGGAAATCAGTGTATGGTTTATTCTGAAACAAATGTGACAAAATGGTTAATGTCTGGGAGACATCTCTATCTGTAAGGAGGGACTTATGGAGTAGGAGGCAGATATAAGGCTTCAGCGTGGTAAACCAGTGTTGGAGCATTTCAATGACAATTGCCTTTCCCTTAAAGACATTGGGGTCTCGGTATTACAGACAATAAAACATGGGTCTAGATATTACAGGTTGATACGGAGATAGAATGGATTGAACGGCTGGAGACTTAGTACCCTGGTGGTCTGAACACTAAAACCCAACTGGATGTGTTATAATTAAGAGGACAGAAGTTTTAATAGTATGATGGATGTTAATATATATGTGGCTGTTACTGACATGTGATATTTAGCAATACCTATAAATTACAACATCTTGTTATTGAAATAATCACTTCCCTGTGCAATTTATTTATATTCATGATAATAGGGTATCATTTTACTATTTTTTTCCCCACATTATCGAATTATTCTTCTCATTATAAGTTTAATCATAACTAATATTTTTAATTTTTGATTTTTTTTATGAATTTATAAATTCTAAAATTGATAGGAAAATTTTCTATGCGATTGAAATTAACGCATTACTATATTGATTAATCATTGTTACCTATATTTTTATTCATCATATTCAGGTTTCTGGTATATATTTATTTTAATAAGGCATTCTTGCTCTCTTTATAAACATAATCTGCTTCTGTTGATTTGCGACAAACGTCATGTGTTGATTTTAAATTATGATGTCATTTCCTGTATAACGTCAATCCATATATTACTTTTACATGTTAAGCTCCAAATATAAGAGTAAGTATTTTGAAAAAGGCCTAAAGGCCAAAAATAAAAAAGTTCAATAAAGGATTTGAACAGTTTTATTTGCTGAGGAATAATTACAGTGATACACCGCTGTTGTTAATAAATATCTAAAAATGGGACAGAAATGCTTTATTTATCGCAAAAGCTTAAACATTGAATCAATTTAGGCCTGGATTTACAACATTCAGTTCAATGGCTATCTGCCAGTTACTCTTTGGTGTTTGTTAAAAAAACTGATAAAAAGTAAGTAAAGTGAACGGAAATTTTGTAGAGTTTGAAAAATGCATTGTCTACAGAAAAGCTGTGAGTGAGTCCATTAAAACGAAGCATTTTCATTACCTTTTTTCCGCCCAATGTTGAGATCATGTTATACTAAGTGCCTCCATTAAGAATTTGAAACTGGAAGTATTAACTTTCTGTCTATCAATATTACAAGTTTTCACCGAAATGTGGAAGTTTAAGTCTCTCGCGTTTTTCACCTAGTACGTAAAAAATCAAATTATTTGCAACTATAAGATGCCAAATTCACAGATTCTTATTATGACAATATAAAGTACATCAGTCTGATTGATATTGTGACCATAAAAGTAATATTGACAACAGGTTTTGATATTTTGAACTTCAACATTATGGAAGTTTTTGTACTTCCAAGGATCAATTTTAGAAGTTTTAACCCATTTCTAGGGAGTAATATACTTCCTTTAATGGAAGCCCTGTATACAGCTCTTCTAGAACGAGTTAGACTCAACATTTCAAACAGGTTTTCTGTTGTTTTTCATGTAAATATTGATCTTGTGTTTGAAATCAGTGTACGCACCATGTTTTTGCATTTGCATTATTTTGTACCTGTTGTGGACTTTAGATATTATAAGTGCAACACCAATTAGATTTTCAGATTATCAGATTTTAGTTTCAACCTGGTCTGGAAGTTCAAATTCAGTGATTTTATCATGTCACTAGATGATTGTGACACTTGTGTATACTTAACTGGCAGTCTTACTGGTGTTCAGGGGAGCTCAGGGGAGCCATGGTTACAGACAGTCTCAAGTCCAAGACTAGACTTATACTCAGAAAAGCACTTTTATAAGATAAAAAAGAATCATCTTTATTTCATTCGTATAAACTGTAAAATTTTGAGTAGTAATAAAAGCCAGCAAATTTCATCATCAAAACTCAACTAGAAAGGAAGTTATCATGAAACAAAGACTTGCAGATTTGCGGCTTGAGTCTGAACTCAGACTTGTCACTGTACATAATCATGGCCAATTGAAACTTAAATCACTGTACAGGCAATCCTGGTTAGGGGGAAGTTAACATTGCTACTATTTAACACTTCAATACCTTGAAACTGTATATATTTTTGCAAACAGAAGCATGAGGAGTTTACAGTGGTTGAAATTAGCACAAGCCCACAAGCCCTGCACTGGTAAAATGTCTTCCGGGCTTGCTCAAATTCTGAATTTTATATAGCAGGGCTTGTTCAAAACTTTTATGCCAAGCAATACAATAAGAATTCGGGCTTGTTCATCCAAAAGTCTAACATCGATGAATGGGAGAAGTTTGAAGAATACTTGAACTACTTCATCTCTTTGACCCTGGTAGTAATTCATGTCCTATAAATGCAATAATGGGCACTATTGTGTATGTTTCAGCTGTTAACTCCAAAGAAAAAGAAAGTAAAGGCAAGAAAGACACCAAAAGTAATACAACTGAACTGGAAGAAACAGGAAAGGAGGAAGATAAACATGTTATTGAAGCAAAGGATGAAGTTGACACTGGTAAGATCATCATTGTAGCAGAAAGCAATAAACTATCTGCTGAAAAAACATCAACAGAACAAGAGGGTGATGAAAATGAAGATAAGGAAAATGACTTAGATGCTGAGCAGGACATTACTGACAAGGTTGAAGATGTTATTGATGGAAGCACTGATGGGAAAGATGAGAAAACAGACAATTGTAAAACTATTGAAAAGGAAAGTGTCAGTGAAGAAACATCTAAGGAAGCAGAGAATGATGGTAACATTGTGATAGAAGTAACAGATTCGATAGATATTTCATCTGAAGACACTGACACCGAGTCTGAATATGAGCTTGATGGTACCAAAAAAACACCTGACAAACAACCAGAGCATGATGGTAGTAAGAGAGGATCAGAACGTAGACGTCATGAAAAAGTTTCAGGTAAACTGGATACTGTGGAAGTGAAAGCAAGTGAGCTAGACATTGAGAAAAGAGGCCAGTCAGAGACAAAGTCCTCTGTAGATAGTAAAGCAGGTTCAAAGACACCAATAACAATGAAAACTGAGCCTGACACTAAGGGTGCTACTCCGGGAAGTGCCGGAATAAGAACTAGGTTGAAGTCTGGAAGTATCCAGATGAACGGGACCATGACAATATCTGCTGCAAAGGAGAAAGCTGATATGGAAAATATCGTAAAACAGATTACAAAAAGTAAGTTAATGACAAACCACTCTGAAATGTTTTTTCTTCTATATCTAATGAAAACAGTGTATATTTTTTTTTATATATAGTTTTAACTCAGGGCTTTTCCAGTAAAACAAATAACCCACGGGGAGGCAATTATTTTCACAATATTTGGTTGGGTCTTTCGCTTATTTGGACCCCAAAAGGGTAAATTTGCTTCTGTATAAGGGGAGTGGCATAATTTCATAAGTGCCTTCCCGCAGTGGGTTATGTGTTAAAATGGATTAGCCCTCACCCTGTTAGATGCACAACGCCTGATTATAATATCTTTATTGATAAACTTTAAAAAAAATCAAACTATTGATTACATTTCTCCAGTTTCAAATAAAGAAATATGGACAAGACTCTACATAGGACTTCAAATAAGACTTGATGAATGGAAAAGTATAGCTTATACATGAGGAGTTTTCTTATGTATAGGACGCACTTTTATTCCCCAGAATTTAGATTTGAAAAAAAAGCATGCGTCCAATCTAGAGTATTTTGCTTCTAACAATTTTGGCTCAACAGTGACACAGTGACCAGTAAGTACAGTGAACACTGAAGGAAACAACTGACTGTGTATATTCACAAAAGTTAACGCATAAAAGTTACACATCAATTTTGGCTCTATAGTGACACAGTACTACATGTGACCAGTAAGTACAGTGGACTACAAAGATGACAACTGACTTAAAGGATATTGAAGTTAGTTTAACACATATTAAATTACTTCAAAATGATTTGATGGAGAAATAAATGGTTTGATTACTTTTTTAACTTCATAGGGACATAACTCACAATACACATTGCCTTGAATGGTAATAAATAAACATGCTAACTGTGAAGTGGCATAACTGTACTCTGTCAATGCTGTTTAAAGTGTGAAGGTGCGAAAAATTCCATCTACTAGAATAAAATAACACTACAATGGCAGTGTTGTTTGTTCACACTATGCCATGTGTTATTTTTACTTAGCTGAAGGTGTTGACATATATACCATACATGTATAAGGCTGTTGCTTTTACAATTTGTACCATTCTCGAAAGGTGCCTGCCCACTTCCCACAATGGGGAGATTCCGTACAGCATACACAGTACGAGAAAAGTTAGCCATCATCAGCTATGCTGAAGAGCACGGCAATCGTGCAGCTGGCCGCAAGTACAAAATGAATGAGGTTAACGTTCGCAAATGGCGAAAACAGAAGTCAGAACTAATGACCATGAAGAAAACAAAAAAGGCAAACCGTGGAAGAGGAGCACTCTATCCCGCTATGGAGACTGACATTCTAGAATACGTCAAGGAGAGACAAGAGAGAGGCATGACTGTATCCACTCTTGATATTCACCAAGAGGCACTGAAGTTGGCCGAAAAGCAGATAGTTCCTTCAACATTCAAGGCATCACATACATGGGTCCACGGCTTTATGAGACGCCATCAGCTGTCTGTTCACCACTGTATGGTGACACCTGATTTTGACATGTTTCCACGGTGTCCAATCAATGGTATTGAATTTATTTACCCGATTATTCTGGTATTTTTTGCCTGCGTCCTATCTATGCCAGCGTCCTATACACAGGAAAATTCAGTACATGTTTATCTCGTTGGAGCCTTAAATAAAAAATATAAACCTGTTTGTAGTGGAGGACGTCTTTAGGCAAATTTTTATGTTGACAAGTAGAGGATATGATGTAACCACGCATTTTCTCTCCTAGTTGAGTCGTCCCCACCCGCAAAGCCAACCCCGGCAGTTACAAAGAAGCGGCCATCGTCCCAGACACCCTCTGCCATCATGGAAGTTGTCACAGTGGATCACCCGCCCCCGAAAAAGCGCAAGATTGGGCGAAATAATGGAAGTGGTCAGGTAATGCTTTTTCCCTCCTCAGTTTTTCGCAGAGAAATAATGAAAGGTATTGTCATAACGTTGGTGTTGTTGGTAGCAGTAGTGATGTTGTGTACAACTTACATCTAGGCAATAGCTGAAAAAACGTTGGAATAACATGTTGCTAGTGACAATATGATTGTTGACAACTAAGGGCCTTAATGATATTCACGTGATAACCCTTGTTTGACTTGATATTACAAACAGCATACGCCATTCTTGTTGTGGGGATTATGATTAAAAAATTTTTTTACCAATACCATAGTATCTTTATTGCGAAAATTGGAAAGATTTAGTTTGAAGAATGGTTATGATACATCACATGTATGTGATCTTGTACATTTGCATGTGAAAATTTAAAAATTGTTTTCAAAATCACTCTTTAATGAAGCACTCTTACTCCCAAACAAGATTTACCACAATTGTTAAAAAATATCGAAAAGGATGAATAAATGTCAAAAACAATGATTCTTATGAAGGATACTGAGTTTAATTTGAAAGAAAGGTGCAGTTAACATGGTATTTCTACCTTATGAGACGATAGTAGATCACAATAAATATTTTAGCACTCACCAATCATTTAATATTTTTTGCTTTTTCAGCCATTAAATACACGGTTACAATCATGTTATCAGTAATTAATATTTTCCATAAATGCATTATTTAGTAAGTAGTTAAAGGTTTATCACTCAAAATTTATGGTTGTTATACATGTGTATGTATTGATTTTGAATAAAAGTGTCACTTTAAGCACTCTGATACTGCAGTTATCCACATTCCTCATGCTTTTATACACAAGAAATTCTTTTTATTTAAACATCTAGATGTTTTAATCGTTTAAGAACTCAAATGTTTAAATCAAGATTTACTGTAATGACAACTTCTGCTGGCTGTGCCATGAACTTATATGTGTACATTTGCATGTTAAACTTTATAAACTCAATTTATAAGCTCACTCATACTGCATTTAACCACTTTCCTCCCACGTTTACACACTGTTATTTTCCCTGTAAGAAATAATTCTAGTTTCTTTTCAATCTTCTGAAAATTCCAATTTCCAGGACAACTGTAATGACTATTTCTGCTGGCTGTGCCATAAGGAGGGAACCCTAGTCTGCTGTGAGTTGTGCCCACGGGTCTACCACTCAAGATGTCTGGGCTTGAGTGAGGCCCTTCCCCAAGACTGGGTCTGTCCGGAATGTGAGGTTAGAATGAAAATATTTTTAGTCCTTCAGTGTTTCTAAGATGTAAAGATGGTTGTGAAATCTGGTTTTAAGGTTTGTCTTTGTAGATGACCCCATGAAGTTTAGGTCAAAGGTCAAGGTCACTGTCACATTTAAATAAAAAGGTAGTGCAAGCAAAAAGTGTCTTACCTATTATGCTGTTATATATGAGCCTGTTTAATATGAAATAGAATTTATGTTACAAACATAAAACCATAAATGCCTCACAGTTTTCAATAACTTACATGTCCTGGTTCTATTTTTGTCAGAAAATCATGCGGGCAGAGTGTGTGGACACGAGGTCAAAGGCCATGGAGATGTTGACCATCGATCAGTTGTGTACGCTGCTGAAATACGCCCTTGATCGCATGAAACATGTTGGGGTAAGCCAGACTGCTGTGTACCTCGTTGAAATATGATGTCAAACAATGCACCAGGTTGGGGTTACTAAGTTGTGTATTGCTGCAGAAATATTCCTGTGATGTCATGAGACATGCCAGGGTATATCACCATTGTGTAAACTGCTGAAATATGCCCTTGATGAAATGAGTCATGCTGAGGTTAGTCAGACCTCTGTTTGCATCGAAGAAATATGCCTTTGAACGCATTTAATATGCTTGAGAAGGTCACCATAGATTAATTACACCCTCGAATGCATGAAAGTGTAAGGAAAAGAGAAAAAACAGTCAAATTTTGTTATTGTGAAACATTTAAATACTTAGAGAATGTATGAGAATTTGAAGATTGTTGCATTCTTGTCAGATTCCATGGACTGTTTTATTCTGTATATAACCTTCTACTACCCGTGTTTTAAGAGTAAACCATTCCATTTCTTTTATAACTTTTCTCTCCACCTGTTTTCAGAGTGAGTGATTTCATGGATTATTCCATTCTGAATATAACCTATCTCTCCCCCCTATATTCAGAGAGAATCATTCCATGGACTGTACCATTCTGTATATAACCTATTTCTCTCCCTGTTTTCAGAGTGAACCATTCCAGAGACCAGTGGACCTGAACGCTGTCCGCAACTACTCAGACTATGTGTACCACCCCATGGATCTAACAATGATGGAAAAGGTAAATATATATGCTTGACTGATTTTCAAGGATTTTTTTTTCAATTGCCTGTTTGGATTTAAGTCTAAAACTTGGGAAGATATTTTCATAAGATTTTGTATACATGTTTCCAATGACCGGGTCAGCATTGCCATCAACTTCTGGTGCTGTTTTTGTTATTAACTTTTATATGCACGTGTTAAATTCTAAGCTGGTCTGGGTTTTGAAGAGAATAAATAAAATTATTGTCATAGCCTTGTAGCATGGTTATAAGACTCAATGTCTTACAAAAACTATGATGTTGGACAGCCCGGCTTTAGCATGACTTCAAAGTCAATCTGGGTTGGCAGAATATTGTTCATTATATTTTCATTGTTTGAAACAGTGAAATATCATTTTTATTTCACTGATTTAATAATCTGTGTTTCATGTGGATAGAATATCAAGAAGAAGCAGTACGGCTGTACAGAGGCTTTTCTGGCAGATGCAAAATGGATCCTGCATAACTGCATCATCTATAACGGAGGTATGGGTGACAATGATTCAGATTGTGTTTTACTTGTGTTGTATTAAGAGATTGCTTCAATTTTATGGTTATTTCCCATGTCTTTCATGTGAATTCAATCAGATTTCTGAATTAAAAACATTTTAAAATAATTGATTAACCTTTGACAAATTAAAATGGCGTGGCAAATGTTGTAAGCATCACTTAATTGACCAAAAAAATGTTATAGAAGTACTATGTGAAATAAAGTAATCCACATTTATTGATTTCACCTTCATTACAGTTGATGAAAGACTCATGTCTTTCTGTAATCTATTTTACAATCAGACTAAATTAGGACATGGTCAGAATGACCAAAAAGATTCCATTTGTTGAAACTTATTTATTTTACAACGATTGTTAAACAAGTTACAACAAGATTATATTAATCACTCTCGCACAACTTTACACGAGAGTGTGGTTTTGTGTTGTGTTGTGGGGGAAACCGAAGTACACGAAGGAAATCCACTTTTCAAGCTTGACCACAAACCAAACGTACATGCGCCCAGGCCGGCAATTGAACCCAGGTCGGATTCCCTGCATTTGACAGGCAAGTAATCTCTCCGCATTTCTCATTTCTCTGGTATTAACATATCGAGGGGCAGTTGCACAAGGTTTGTTTATTTAATGTCTCTTCAAGCCTTCTCACTTTCATCCTCGAATGTATAAATACACCGAACGCACCTGTGTTCTTGTTTTCAGCTGTTGGTATATTGACAAACAGTGCCAAGATGATAATAAAGATCTGCAAGCACGAGGTAAGTCTTAAAGTTTAACATGAAGACTGCTTTCGTTTTACAAACATTTCATGAGCTTGTCTTTTAAAAAAAATTATTGTCATAGCTTTGATGACATTGTTGAATGTGGCAGCATCTTGCAAAAACATTGTCACATTGCTCAAAATCAGTTCAAGATATTCAAATGTAATTTGGTACACATGGTCCCAGAGGCAATACACACATTTATGAAAATACTCAAAACTCTGGCTAAGTTGTATAGTAATGACCCTTGTTTGACTGAAAAACAACAAGAACATTCCAGCATTGGCACTTGTTATTTCTTAAGTTTGTGATTTCATCATGTTGTAAATACATATCTGGGCTTGCATTTTTTCTTTCAGTCTGTGAAAGCCATTCTTTATATATATACATGCATGGAGCTTGGAAGTGATTTTTTATCAACATTGCATTGAAAAAAAAGTCATAATAAAAAAGACTTGGGCACTAGCAAAAAAGGCCAAAGAATCATTCTTTTATATCGTCCAGTATCTGCGGTATTTCATTTAAATTTTGTATGATTCATGTACTTCCAGATGAATGAAATTGAGCTGTGTCCGGACTGCTACCTCAACTCCTGTGTACGCAAAAATGACGAGTGGTTCTCCGAAACTTGTGTATGTACATTCTGTTAAGTACTGCATTAGGAAAGAGATTGTATTGAAAAATCTCACTGACAGAATAAGTTTGGTTAATAATATCTGTCATGTGTTCCCGTTGACACATCTGGTGTCATAGAAAAATCCGGAAGCTATTTTTCTATCCAGAACGGACACACATGATAGATATTTTTTCTAGCATACCTTAAATTACATAATTTGTGAAGAAAATACATAAAAAGGCGCATTTTTGTACATTTCACCAAAAAGCGCGTGCGGTGACGTTTACTGACGTCATGACGCGCAGTAATTTGTATTCACTGCATACGTAAATAAGTTCCTTCGATATCACGTCTTTTAAGGGTCATTTTGTTTTGTTATGAAGATATATTTTTGCAAAGTTAATGTTTATGGAACTCATCTTTTGAAATCTCATAATTATGGTTACATAAAGTATATAATAAAATAAATAAAAAGTATTACGTCACAGCGCGTGACTCATCTGGCATGGGGGGGTGCCAGATGGAATTTTCCAGCACAGCTGACGTCACCGGAAATGCCTATCCGGTGTGCTAGAATAGTTATTAAAGGGACCAGACACCAGATGGTACCAAAATCGCTATACACAGAATTTCCATCAAACGAGCCAAGAATTATCAAAAGGAACTAGTAGGAGGCCAATAATACATCAACTAACATGATTAAAATGATATTTTGTTGCTGTCTCAGCTGTGTTTACTTGTTTAAGAATAGCCCATAATGGTGTCCCAGTCTATACTGTATATATTTAGCATGTGAGTAGCACATGATTAGTACAGATACATATACTGACACTATTTTTTTAAATTGAATGGAATTTACATCATAGACAAACTCAGTAAATTTTGAATTGGGAAAATACGCAAAAACTGTGCAAGATACATGTGTCGTAAGCGATGTAAGCGTGGTGTAAGTAAGATTTAATACATTGTACACAATGATATCAATTTTTTGTAAGTTTTTGACAATTTTCTTTTTTTCTTTTAATGGTATCATCAGATTCTGGTGTCTAGTCGCTTTAAAGACTTAAGTACCATTGAAAATAAGAGTTCAGTCTCCTTGAACATTCAAGGCGATTCATCAACATAAAGCTGTAAAAAGCCGTCATAGGTATTCTCTTGTTTATATTTTAGAGGGTTCCCCACACGCTAGTCTGGGCAAAGCTGAAAGGTTACCCATTCTGGCCATCTAAGGCGTTAAGGGAATCGGATGGTCAGGTTGATGTACGCTTCTTCGGAGCACATGACAGGTGAGATTAAATTATTTTACTTTTTTGGCATTTAATTACAAGTATTACTTTCAAGGAAAGCTTTCTTAATGTTATCATATTGTAGCACTATGTAAAGATCAACAGAGAATGGTGTATTGTTGAGTTTACCATTTAAAATGATCAGCAGGAATTTTTTTTTTTCAAAAACTTCCTATTTAGGTCATGGATTCAATTTTTACAGTGATTTGTCTGCAAATATCCCAACCACGCTACAGAACATCAAGGGAAGTCAGAAACTCTCTCTCCACCTCAAGCATTGTTTCATTCAATTTAGGCCATGGGTGTTAATTTACCATTGTATCTTGTTGTCCAAGAAAATCCCAAACACCAGTACAGAATGAAAAGAGAATTCAGGCCCCCATCCCTTCCTAAACCCCCAATTATTTAAGTTGTGATGTTTTGAATGATATTTTGTTCTTTTATTTAAGTGATAGGCACAAGTGCCCAAGTTTTTTTCTGTTTTCAAGAACATCCCTATATGATAACAGAAGGGAAGGAAGAACTAGAATTTGAACTTGTATCCCCAACCTACATCCATTACTGAAGTTTGAATGATATTTTTCCCATCCATTTAGGTCATGGGTACCACCATCGCAGTGTTTTCTGTTATCCAAGAACATCCCAACTTCGTTACAGAAGGGGAAGAGAAACCAGGGCCTTGATATGGCCATCAGAGAGCTCAACATTCACATTAAGAAACTCAGGTGAGGTCTATTCTATTGATGATCATACAGCAGTGTTTTTTTCTGGTTTGAACCTGAAATTGGACAATGATCCCAATGTCCAAACATATACTTTGTCGTCTAAAGTAACGTCATTACATTTCAAGCATATTATATTGAATTTTAATTTGAAGACTCTTACTAAAAGCAGCCATGATAAAACACCTAACATGTATAAAAAATAAATAATGTCTCCTCTATCTTCAGAGAGCGATTTGGCAACTTTGAGTACGCCCCATTTAGGACGCCATATGACAAATCCGACTCGTACAAACCCGTCATTGTTCACCAAAGCCCCAAAAAGCCCTCGACCACCTCAGTTCAAAGACAATCTTCATCCACAGGATCGATGTACGCAAAACCTCGACCAAATATCATATCCAAACGTTCAGCTATGTCCAAAACTGCCACTGCCCTCAGGAACAAATACAGTGCAATGGTTTCATTAAAAAAGATTGACCTAAGTCCGGATAAAAATAAAAGATTTAGGGTCGCTAAGAAGTCAGATAGAAGGGAAGCACTAAAAGCTGATGAAGAGGATGATGATGAAAGTGATAATGATGATGGTTTAGATGTTGATGACGGTGAGGCTGATGACAATATGGAAAGTGATGGTGAAGAAAATGAAACTAATAATGTGGCTGTAGATAGTACAGGTGGAAAAAGTAGGACAGACACAGATGAGACAGTTAATACACTTGAAGAAAGTAGAACAGACAAAGATAATGCAGGTACTACACATGAAGAAATTATAACTGGCAAAGATGGATCACAAACAGATTGTGTGACTAAAACCGTGGTTCAAATGGCAGATAAGAAGGCTGAAACACCGAAGAAAACCGAAGCAGTTCATGCATCCAAAAATATTGTTGACAGACTGGCAAGTAAGATTAAAGCTTTGCAAGAAATGGAGGAGGATAACCATGCAGATAGTATTAGAAAAACAAGTAATGAGAGTCAGAAGGATGATTTGACAGTGCTAAACTCTAGTGTTCAAAATGAAGTTGTAGAAAAGGCAGACAAACAAACTGATGCTCCAAAGGAAACAGAGAAAGAAAATGATAATCATGAAATTGATAAAAAGGATTCTGTTAATGTAGCTTTACTGACAGAAACCAAGCAGCTTAATATTTCTAATGAATCTGATAAGGAAGGTTCAACAGGTAAAGATACTATGGAAACGTTTCTTGAAAAGACAGAAAGGGAGTCTAAAGAGGAGTATCAGAAGAAGTTAGAATCTTTGATAAATTCTGGTAAGGAAAAACTTGGTGTTAAGGAACTAAATGCAGATTTAAAAGATTCGGAAAGTGTCAGTTCTGATTTAGATGAAAACGATAGTGAGTTAGTGGAAGATACAATTGACGATTTATCATCAGAAGAAGAGAGTGGTAACGATGAAACAGAGGGGAAAAAGAGTGACATGGACAGTAACAGTGTTGACAGTTGTTCAGCTGTTGAAACAGTTAATGAATCTAGTCAAGAGAGCCTTGATAGTCTTAAAGAATCCACAGAATCAAAGACAGTTGAATGTGTTAAAGATACAAAAGAAAGTAATCTGGCTGATGAAGAACAAACAAAAGAATTGAAGAAAAGTGAAGAAGAGGCGCAAACAGAAGAACTAGAAGACCAACAATCTGAGAATTCTAATGATGGATCTGACAAAAGTGATAAAATGGAGGAAGAGAAAGGAGCTTCTGAAATACTACACAAAGAACTTAATGAAAAGATTACTGACAAAGACAATGGTAAATCTAAAGACAGTGATGGAAAGGACAAGCAAATAAAGGAAAATGATATGGAAAATGATAAACATAATGAAACTGAGGGTCAAAAGGTATTAAATGAATTAGGAGTGGTGAGTCAAGATGCTACAAGTGAGAAAAAAAGAAAAAGGACAGAACTTGATACTGACACGGAATGCTCTGAAGAGAATGATACAAGTAAGAAATCTAAAGTCACTCTTGATAAAGGGATTGAGAATGGTGTTGGTTTAAATGTGCATACTGTTCTTGATTCCTCTAGTGGAGAGCTAATGGAAGTGAGAGAAAGTGCAAGTGATTCTGAAGCAGGTTGTTTGGAAATAGATCTTGATGAAAGTGTGGATCAGGATAAGGAGAAAAGTGTTTCTGAAAAAGACAATGAAACAAAAACTCAAAAACAGGGTACAGGTGATTCTCAAGACAAGGATTCAAGCAATGATAAAGCGGCAGAGATAGACAAACAATCTGAAAAATCTTCTAATGACACATTTGTGACAAAAATTGATATGCAGGGTATGTTAAGAGCAGGTGAGAAACAAGCATCTAGTCTTAGACCTGGTTCTTCTGCATCTACATCTGCATCTGCACCCACTCTGGAGACTGATGGATTGGAAGTCATGTGGAGTGGGTAAGCATAATTGAAACAAAAATATTGCATCAATTTCGTGAGATTATAAGGATAAAACTGGTAGAGCAGG